>NW_028297700.1:0-11665 GCF_049724085.1 Artemia sp. Qi Xiang Cuo
TAAAAGAATTTTTTTTTCCATTAGGGGTGATCGTGTCAAATCTATGGTCCTATAAGATGACGTCAGGGCATTATGAACAAATTTTTCCATTAAACATAGTGGTTTATTCTTTACAGGTTCTTGGAATATAACAACGGCTGTTTGCATAAATCGGGATAGCTTAGGAGAAACTGCAAAGAATTTTTTAAGTCGGTAGTTCTGAATCACGGTTGCAGCGTTAGTTGCAACCAACTAAAGTAGAAACCAAAGTAACCTCAGTAAATGATCGTAAACTTAGTAACCTTATTGAATCAGCCCATAGTAACCAAAAATTAAAAAAACACGTTTAAAAAAACTGGAAAAATTCTCATTTCTAGCGGATTCAGGAGTGGTAAATATTATCTAAATTAGTATTAACTGTAAAATTTTACTTTTGAAAACAAATTCAATGGAATTTCGAAAAGTAGCCTGAAACCAAGGACACGTCCAGGTTTTTTGTTCAGCGTGAGGGATGAGTTTCGATAAAATACTTTAAAAAACGTATCAAATATTTGTTTATATGTATTTTGTTCTGTTTTTCCGAGTCAGAAAAAATTTAGGAGGAGAATGGCTTAAATCCTGTAGCCTCCCTAGATACGGCCTTGCCCAAATCCTTAAAAATGGCTTCGGATCGAAACAAAAAGTATACCATTGGATTGGACATGGCCGAAAACCCTTAACAGGAAACTTACAGTCCCTCGGCTTGAACAACAAAGAAAATCCCTTTTTAGCATGGGTAGCACTGACGTGTCCTCTATCTTTTCTCCGCTGTTAGAGAGGACTGGTTCGGGGCTATTTTAAAAAAATTGCTAAATCAAGTGCCTTTTATAATTAAAGAAACACAATGTTTAAAATAAAATAAATTCTTTTACAAAAAAAATGCATATTTGAATATAAGATACAATACGATGAATGGCTATAAGGCTTACTCGAAATTTTGATCTGACATAACAGACGAATTAACTTACGTAACGAACTTCTATATTCGTATGTTTTTATTACGTAAATTAAGAGTTTGCCCCCCTAGTCAATACCTCGCTCTTTACGCTAAAGTTCAA
Source organism: Artemia sp. Qi Xiang Cuo (assembly GCF_049724085.1). Classification (NCBI taxonomy): domain Eukaryota; kingdom Metazoa; phylum Arthropoda; class Branchiopoda; order Anostraca; family Artemiidae; genus Artemia; species Artemia sp. Qi Xiang Cuo. The sequence goes on from NW_028297700.1 coordinate 1,077, forward strand.
ATTTTATTTGAATCACAAACCTCTGAATAACAGAGGCCGGTTAATTAGAATAGATAGCTCTTTTGAAAGTATACTTGATAAAAAAAACTTTAGCGTAAAGAGCGAGGTATTGACTATGGGGTGACCACCCTCATATACGTAATAATTTCTGTTCGTTTTAAGTTTTAATGTTGCTCATTACTTTCAGTTGAAAAAACTTGTTTATTTTATTTAATTTCTGATCTTTTTTTTTAACAATGCTGGGATATCCGGTGCCCCCTTCATAGAAATGTCCCTTCCCCCAAGGGAACTGTGGGGGATTAAGTCATCCTCAAAGACATATTTATTAGATTTTCTACTTTGCTGAACAAAATGGCTATCTAAAAATTTTGATTGGGTGACTTCGGGAAAGAAATGAGCGTGGGAGGGGGCGAAGTTGCCCGCCAATTTTTTTAGTCACTTAGAAACGGCACTAGAACTTTTAATTTCCGTTTTTTGCAGATAGGAGCTTGAAACATCTATAAAAGGCTTCTCTGATATGCTTAATCTGATGGTGTGATTGACATTAAAGTTCTATGACTTTTAGGGGTTGTTTCCTGCTTTTTTTGAAAATTAGGCAAATTTCCTCAGGCACGTATCTTTTGATGTTTAAGACTAAACTTAATAAAACTTATATATTTGAAATCAGCACAAAAGCCTGATTCTATTGATGTATCTATTTGTATATTCCAGTTCTTAGAGTTTCGGTTACTATTGAGGCGGGTCGCTCCTTACTTACAGTTCGTTACCACGAACTGTTTGATACAGCTAAGGAAAAGCCAAATGCGTTTTTCTGTGTATAACTTTTATTATAAGTCGAATTCAGTTGATTTTCGACAATTTATTTGTACAAATAGTAGTTAATTTTTAAACCACTATTAACCAACAAGGAAAGAAAAAAACGAAAAAAGAACAAAATAAAGCAAAGCCAAAACTCAAATAAAAAAAATATAGAAATAAAGCTCAAATAAAGCTCAAAATGAAAAATTGGCCAAAGCTCAAGTTTTTAAAGATGGATTGAAGCTTGATTATGAAATCTTTCGTGTCAACGAATTCAAAAGCCTGCCGAGATGCTGCTTTAACTGTCGATCTCGATATCATGTGAAAGCTGATTGTCCAGAGACTTCGCCAAAATGTGCTCGTTGCTCTGGGGAACACGCTTGTTCAGATTTGGAGCCGTGTACTATTGGTCCGAAGTGTGGCAACTGCGGTGGCTCTCATGTATAATATAGTCTCACTTGCCCGGTCATAAATAAGTTTCCTTGCTTCGAAAAATAAAAGTAATAAATGATGAAAGAAGACATTTCTTTTATTTCATTTAATATTAATGGGGCTCATCATAAGGAATCAGTCATTAATGACATGCTCCAGTATCAGGACATAGTGTTTATCTAAGAGCATCTATTAACTAATGTCAGTATTAGAACGAAGTAGTGATCATATTATTTTTCATACCCCTGCCCGAGCTACCTGCGGCCGTCTGTCCGGAGGACATGCAGGCGTGTTTAAGAAACGTTTGGAAATTTCTTCTCCAACTCTCCATGATTCGAATGATAGTTATCTGGCAGTCATACTGAGGAGCACACTTCTCATTAACGTGCATTTACCGTGTGACTGTCGCACGGTAGCCTCTACGAACAGTTTCACCAAATCCTGCGCAAAGCTAAAAGCTTCTTTAAGTGACGCCACTGCCAAAGGATTAGAGGTTTTAATCGTAGGTGATTTTATTGATGACATTAAGTGATACTCGCTCTGATCCGATTCGCTATTAAGTGCTCTGCCCCCTCACATTCTTTCACAAAAATCAGTAAATTATTGGTATATCCATAATTCTGGTAGTCTGTCAGATCTGGATCACGTTGTTCATTCAAGTGGGCTGAAGCCATCTGCTGTTGAAGTGCTCGCTGATCAGCAAGACTGTGACCACTTACCACTATCGTTCAATGTTTCTTTGGACATTCAGCAAGTAAATTGTACAAAACGTAGACAAAATAAGTGGTTTACTGTCAGTGACTGGAAGAGGGGTGATATGGCTCGATATTTATTTACATTGAGCAGTTTGTTAACAACGATCCGTGCTCCGTATCACCTTCAACAGTGCTCTCTTTATGTCGATAATAGCAAAGCTGAGTTAAATGTTTATTATAACCAGATTTTATCGTGTCTTTAAAAACTCGGAAGTCGTTTTGGAAATTGGATCCTGATTTAAAAACTATTAAAAATAAAGCAGAGTTTTGGCTTCGGATTTGGGTTTGTTGCGGTAGGCCTAAAAGGGGTGTTGCATTTTAGATAAAGCAAATCACAAAATTAAAGTATAAGAAATATCTTAGATCTGTTAGATATAAGGGCCTTAATTTTCCAGTTTCACGCACAGAGTGGACAGAGGTGATGACTCCAGAGAAGGTTGAAAATGATTCAGATTCCCATGTTTCAGCCCAAACCTGGGCTGAATATTGTTCTTCAAATTTTTCTAAAGTAAACTACTTTGTCCATTCTTACTTAAGTCGGTTTGTTCATAAGTACTTGCCGCTTACAGTCTCACAGTATAACATTATTACTGTTTCTCTGTCGTCTATTGAAACTGCAGTTAAAAAACTGAAATTTTCATCTACTGACTGTGATTAAATTTCCGCGCTTCACCTGCAGCCAGATTGCGAACTTTTGATTTCGCACCTTCAGTTGCTTTTTCAAATCTGTTTAAGCTCCTCTCTGGTACCTGATAGCTTTCTTTGCGGTACGGTAACTTCTATTCTCAAAAAAGGAAAATACCCTCTTAATTGTTCTTCGTATCGACCCATTACGGTACCTTGCAACCTGAGCAAAGTATTAAAATATATTCTTCTTTCGCATCTTACTACTGGGACTGATTTTGGAGAAAACCAGCTTGGTTTTCAACCTGGGATCGGATGCAATTATGCTCACCGAATTCTTTCATCTCTTTTTTTAGATGCTTCACGAAATAAACAATCTATTCACCTTCGTGCTCCTGATATTTCTAAAGCTTTTGATTCTGTTAACCATTTTCAGCACTTTCACTCTCTTTTTACTAAAGGGATTAACCTTTCTGTAATTTTCTTGCTGAAGTACTGTTATTCATCATCTTTTCTTAAATCTAATGGTTCAGTTTTTGAAAAACAGATACCCTTCCGAAAAAGGGTCCGACAAGGAGTTGTTCTATCACCTAGCCTATTTAAAATTTGTATTTCTTAAGTTTTGAATAATATACCTCCAAGTTATTTTTATGGGGCATCTAATGTATCATATCTTGCATATGCTGATGATCTTCTTGTCATCTTGTCTTCATGTCATGTTAAGCAGAAGTAAAGACAGCCTCTCTAAATCTGCTAATCACATTTCTGAAGCATTTGTTCGGATTGGTCTATATCTAAATGTTGATAAGTGCGAGTACCTTACTTTCGGCTATTCCATTTCTTCGCCTTCTTCTCTTGCATGCAAATCGTTTTCTGTCCCTTCTGTCCAATCTTTCAGGTGATTGGGCAATGATATCACTAAGAGTCTAAGATCTGTCCGTTCCCGGATGATTTCTGATTCCAGATACAAGATTCAGGTTGGTTACTCTAGGATTATTGGAAACAGAGGGAATTATAATCGTAGAACCTTTTGTAAATTATATTCAGTTTTTTTTAATCATTCAGTTCTGTACCTTTCTGGTTTTTACCCTCTGTTAAAAAAGAAAGATATCTCTTCTTTGCGCGTCTAGTACTTTCGATTTTGTAAATTCCTTCTTTTTCTGTCTCCGCAATGGGACGATAATGCCAAGATTCGGATTGAATGATGTTTTCCGGAAAATTGCCGTGTTGAGCAGAAAGCTGTCAGATATAAATAAGAACCAACTACCGCCATTTAACGGTCTTGAGTGTATATTTTTTTCGTAGTTTGTGTTTTTTTCTTCTCTTGAGTGTATTTTTTTTTCGTAGTTTGTGTCTTTTTTTTCTCTTATATATTACTCCACTATTTATCTTGTTGTCATTAGTGGGTACAAAATAAATAAATAAATAAAGAGAAGGAACTAAAACAAACATATTAGATTAGACTAAAGGATGAAACTTTGAAATAACAGACCCAGACAGTTACATACTTCAGAAGTAACCTTTTTATTCTCTACTTCTCCTCTCTCCATGTCACCCAGTGGTTCGTATCCCCCTAGTTGGGGTACTATTTGGTAGTATCTAAAGTTATATCACCAAACACTCTAGAACATTTTTGTCCAAAAAATAATGCCGTTTTAAGAGACACTAATGTGTTTCCTTTTCGCGGGCAAAATGCACCTTGTATGGCCATATCGCCTATATATTTATACAGCTTGTATCCAAACACCAATAACAGGACAGCCATATATTAGCTCCAAGTATATTTAGTTGAGAAATATAAATCATCTTGAATTACTTAATGTCATTTTACACATATTAGAAGCCTATTCATTAAAGTTCCTTTTTATAGTCGATCGTTCGTTCGTCCTTTTTATTATCGTTATTATCGTATGTTCCTTTGTCAGTTCCATGTCAGTGTTTAATAAGTTTGTTCCATGTCAGTGTTTAATAAGTTATAGTCTCGTGTTTTTCTTGTTTTCGTTGTAAGTACTAGCGCAATTTAGTTGAAATTTTTATTCTAAACTATGATTACTTATATAAATAAACTATAGTACAATCTATAAGATACTCTAAAACTGCAGTATCTTCAGAAGTTCCACCTCAACTCCTCATTTTCTGGCGAGGTACAAATTTTGAGTCCACATTTTTTAAATGTAACATTTTTCAAGTTCATAAAAAGAAAATAGTGTCTGCTTGGATACATAAATGAAATTTAAAACAAATAAAGGCTCAAATAGAAAATATTTTTAAAGATTCATGTATATTATGAATATGTAATATCTAAATATATCTTGAGGGTATAACTGTCAAGTCTAAACAGTATTCGTTTCAATTTTGTGAATTCCTATCCCCTCCCCCACAAAGAAAATACTTTATATTTCACTACATGCACGGTTAAACCAACTAAAAAAAAAAAACAAACAAAAAAAAACAAAAAAAAATAAAAAAAAAAATTAGACATAAAAATTGTCACGTAACAACCTGGAGAATAAAATAGCCTAAGTTCAGCGGAACAGAATTCCAAGAAATTAATGTTGATTTCAATTTTTTATAAAAAATTTAATTGATAAAATTTTTCTCCAATAGCCTGGGCCATTCAACGTGACAAGACCCATCTAAACAGCCAAAGCAAAAGCCACGAAAAAATGTCTGAGGTAATTGTGATATTATAGTTTACAATGTGTACATAATTGTTATAATATACCCTTTTCTATCAGTTTTTTTTTTTACCTGAATCATCTGCGCTGAGGAAACACTGACTTCCTGGAGCATAAAAAGCAAAGGAACGACAGTTAAAGCTTATTTCGTCATCACAGTAGCTCTGACATTCTTCTTCTGCGGTTACATCAGACACAACGGAATCCAAGTATCGAGGATGAGAGTCATCAATTGAACTGTAATGGCACCCATTGTTTACAGCTAAAATGAAACATCAACGCATATATATATATATATATATATATATATATATATATATATATATATATATATATATATATATATATATATATATATATATATATATATATATAAGAAAAAAATAACTATTTTTTCAGTAACTGGGATTTGTTAGTAAATATGAGCAGAACTAGGTCCTTTCAGATTCAGAGTTGATAATTACAAAGATGAGACAATTATTTAACTTGACATTACCTTCACTTTTCCCATAAGCAAAGTCAAGCTTTTTGACCCCCCCCACCCTACGAGTGTTAATAAGGGCATACTTTCATAGAGGGAGATTTATCATCTCATTAATACTTCCCTTTAAAATCAATGGAACTTCTACTAGGGAGATTTAACTATTTTCTTCTGAGGATTACCATACTTTACCTTTGTTCAACAAGACAACTGAAATTTTACCGAGTTTTTAGGTAAATATTTCGTCTAACGAAATTCTTATTGAAGAAAATCAGTATGAGTAAGATTATGACTATGACTACTCTCCTCCCCAAAAACAATATAGGAATAATTCAGGAACTCCCCAAAGATGAGAAAAGGCAGAAAAATATGATACAGCAGTAATAATATGAATGCCCCATTTGAAAACTAACTAAGTTTTGAAAACAAAACTAAGTTTTGTTTTGAAAAAAACTGAGTTTTATTTTGATTATTTAAAGAAATTTTGTTTTGAGTACACACAAGTCCAATTCGCTTTTTCATTTTAGGGACAGAATTTTCTAATTCTGTGGAAGTTGAAGAATTTGTTTGTTAGTTGAAGGTTATCAGAATCATTAATTTTTTCTTTTACTATCAATACTCGCTTGTATTGTCGTACAGTTCAGTCGTCAACGTTCACTAGCCATTTGTGCCCGCTTCGTTGTTAACAACAAAGCTGTAAGAGTTTTAACAAGCGATTTATTCAGGAATTCAGCGAGATCAAGGCAACAAGATTTAAAAGTTCTATCGTTTCTTATCAGTTAAATCTATTTTACTTTTCTAATGCATAATTTTTTTTCTGATTTGTTGCTAATATGTTTTTCATATTTCTATTAAGAAAGAGTACAATATTATGAAAAAAAGGAATTATTAGAATGTCGGTCAAAACTATTTCACATTTAAGTTTCCTATTAGGCCTTGAACTCTTAAACATGCTTCCGGTAGAAGTAAAAGATAGGGATGTCCTCCAGAGATTCCGTATTTTTATGCGATGTATTTGCTTTAACCAGTTTATTAGAGATGAGGCGAATGATTGATTTCGAATATGTAAGCAGCTTGTAAGAAGAGGAATTCACTCGTGTGTATTATTGGTTCAGTGCCGAAGTATGTCAGGCAATTTACTGAATTATATTTTTTTTGTAGTCTTTTTAAGACGAGTCGTAGAGTATGAGTTTAGTCATCACTGAAGTTATTGATTTTTTATTTACTCATATAAGAGAAGGGGAGGGCTCAGATATTCTTTTTTTCTAAGGGTGTATATTAGTAACTATTTTTGTCTTTCTTTTTTTTCGTTTCTCCCTAACGCACTGATACTTGTCAGAACTCATTTTGAAACAAAGCAGCAATTTTTATTTTTGTTTCGCGCTACCATTATAATGATTCAATTGTTGTTTTTGTGAATCATTTTTTTTCACACACTCACACACACACAAACAATTAAAAAAAAAAGAAAACAAATATAGACGAAAGTGAGCGAATGTCGTTATTGAAAACAAATGTGTTAAACGTTCAAAAATGTCATTAATTGTTATTAATGTCATTAATTTCAAAACAAATGACTCATGATGTTTTTCTGCTCTCAGTCCCAAACTCTACCAGGGTTCAAGAAAAAAAAATTAAAAAATGCTGTTATTTTACCCTCCAGTGGAGTTTTGAAAGAATTCCGAACTCTGGAATTGGTTGGAAGTAGATACGCTACTTGTGCTTAGTTCTGATGCTTTCAACGTCAGAGCCGACATAGAGTGCAGTGATGTAAAACGCAAGCATGACTAGAAAGCCCGTGGATTGTTTATTGACGAGTTATGTGTGTTATTGTAGGATTGTTGATGCTATGAATATAAGTTCGCTGGTTACACCAGGGTAGTATTTTTTGACTGAGAGACTGGGATGCTTTCATAACAAGCTATAGAAATGTTAGTTCCCTTTTAACTGATGATTTGACACCATAGTTCTAACCAGATATTTGTCACCTAAAATTGCTTCTTGCAATTTTGTATGTATGTGAAGATTTCTTGATCCCTTCCTCGTCGTGCTTCCCATGCCAATCAGTCTTAACAAGTTGTCACTGTGAGGCTGTGACAAGCTGTCTCAACGACAAATTGTACCACGCCAAGATTTCCCGCTATAATGTGTTACCTAAACGTGTATTTTCAATAGCTTATTATTTACCGATGGACAGACTTTGTGAAACGTGAAAAAATTTGTTTTTTTATAAACCGAAACATAAATAATAATGGTAAACTAGTTGCCATAGTTTAATAGTTGCGATACTCTCTTAGAAAAGGATAAAGTTAAAAGAATATGTAGGAGCATGAGTACTCCCGGAGCATTCTAGCTGCAAAGAGTGAAAAATAAGACTCTGTTCAACCATTATTGGAGATCCATATTCTAATTTTCTGTCTGCCAAAATTCTTAAGAATAATTATATTAAGATTTAAAAGGATTGACAATCAGCCAAATTTCTAATTGTCTAGTTCTGTTTTCTTAGGAAGTTGTGACATATTGTTTTCACCTTAATATCCATGTTTAAATGTTTTAAGATTCCCTCCTTCTACTACAAATTGAAGAACCCAGAGCATAACTTATACTCTGTTGAACCAGAAGATTTTTGAAAAATCACGTCTCTAGCAATATATCGCAAGAGATAATTTCCATCTAATCTATTCCATTTCTTTTGGGATTATGGTTCCTGCTTTAACGTAAGGAAAAAATTGTTCCATCTCATAGCCTTTATTCCCATAGAAAAATCTAATAAACTATTTTCGATCAAAACTTGAGTAAATAAAAGAAAATAAATTTTCTTGACTGAAAGTAAAGAGCAACATTAAAACTTAAGACAAACAGAGGTCGACGTTCTGTTCGAATTCATTCAGAATAGCAAATCAAACACAAAAACTATTGGATTGGGATGCGTAGTATTTTTAAAGCTTAGTGCAAACAGTAGGGTTGAGGAGGGGGCAGCCCCCCTTATATACGAAATAATTTACGTATGTTTTATTTTTAATTTGGTTATTTACTTTCATTTCAGAAAACTTCTCTTTTCAATTTAATTTCTGTTCGTTTTTCATAGTATATCCAGAGTTACCCCAAACACAAGGACGGCTACTACTCCTCAAACTCGACTCTTTAAATGAAAATTTAGCTTTTACAAAGCAAGGCTTCGAGAAAAGCAGTTTGTTTATTGCATTTTCTTTTTGAAGTAAAGCATAATTATTCAAGTTAAACGGTTCAACAAGTTTTAATGGCAGATTTATAAGGCAGAAAAACCGTGGTTTGTGTGAACGTTCCTCATGAACGCCATATCACCAAAAAATTACTGGTGAAGCTCATGCTGCCTTTCCCACCCCCCCCCCTTCTTTTCCTTCTCTGTGCCGGTAGGCATGTGAATGTGATCTTCTATACTACAAAGAGAAATATTGTCAAACAGCAGGGGTGCTATAGCCCCTCCCCCTAGCACCAATGATAAAGGCATAAACCAAAAATTTCTCCGGGAAGCAAGAAGGATTAAATATAAAATTTATCCCCCCCCCCCCAAAAAAATTGTATATTTATCTGAGAACTCTTTGAGAGTTAGTAAATATGGGCATTAAAATACATTCTTTAAAGCAATTGGGCAACGCCCCTCTCATTAAACAATAGGCCAAAGCCACTGTTTCGTAATAGTTGATGTGCACTTATACATCACTGTGATAAAATTTGTCTGATTTTCAAAAAAATGGGGGGGGGGGGGGAGAAACACCCAAAAATTCAAGCGATCTTAACGAAAAATACACCGTCATAATTCAGCATATCAGAAAGCTATACTGTAGAGGTTTCAAGCTCCTATAAACAAAACGTGAAATTTTTCATTTTATTTTTCCCTCGGGTGTGATCGTGTTGAACCAGTGATCCTAAAGGATTTGGAAAGGGCTCATTTTAATCGGAAATCAAAGTTCTAGTGCCCTTTGTAAGTGATCAAAACGATTGGATGGCAACTAGCCCCCCTCCCACGCCCCCTTTCCCTCCAATGATATCCCATTAAAGTTTTGAGATAGTCCTTTGGTTCAGAATAGTTGAAAGGTCCATAAACTATGCATTTGGGGATGACATGATCGCCCATAGTTCCTGGGGAAAGGGTTGTAAGTTACGCTATTTGACTATTATACACACATAGTATTTGTTACTGGGAAACATACAGAATATTTTTGATGGAGGAGGAGGGAATTTTCTGCGGAGGGGGTTTTCAACGAGGATAATTTTTCATGGGGAAGATATTTTCCGGAGGGAATTTTGCAGGGGAAATTATACACGACATGGGGAGTGAATTCCCTGGCATGATTTGAAAAAGGTCAGAAATTAGATTAAAAAAACAAGTTTTTTCGACTGAAAGTGAGGAATGACATTAAAAAGAAGACGAACATAAATTATTCAGTATATGGGGAGGCTGCCCCTTCTTCAGTCTTTACACTCTTTACGCTAAAGTTCAAACTTTTGTGACAATTCTTTAAGAGAAACTACTCAAACACAAGCCCCAACTTGAAAGAAAAGGCTCAAACACAAGGGAAAGAATTTAGTTTACAGAGTGAGGGTTGACGAAGGGTTCATCCCATCGTAATTGGGATAAATTCTGTTCGAGATAAGTTTTAACGTTGCTCCTTACATTTCAGTTGAAAAAACTTGTTTTTTATTTAATTCAATCAAGATCAATAACACCAAGAGGAGCTAAATTATTTTGTGCCCTGAGACATGTGCAAGTAAATTTCACTACTACTTTGAGCAAGCTTATTAAAGCACTAATTTTATTTCTTCATAGCACTGAAAGTA
>NW_028297701.1:0-11637 GCF_049724085.1 Artemia sp. Qi Xiang Cuo
TCTTTTGGAGTTTTGAGGATCAGATGATTTTCCACAAGAGGGGGAACACTTGCATAATGCTAGCTAGTTGTTTATTCAGCTCATTGGCTGTCTGTTCGTCCAGAAGGAAATCAAAGTTCTTGCACAATCAACCCCCTATTTCTTTCACTTTTTTAAACCATTGCTGAGGTTTGCTCTGTTTTAATCAATTTAATGTATTCTTATTATAATAGATGCGTAGACTTTGGCTAATTTTGTAGGGAAGCCAAAACTTTGTGGAAACTTTGAAAAGGGCTAATTTTATTGGAAATTGGAGTGGCGTGTGTCCTTTTTTATATTTGGAAGTGATTGGAAATCAACAAACACCCCTTCCATACCCACCAATTACCCAAACAAATCCAATAAATATTTTGAGATAGCCATTTTGTTCCATGCAGTTCAAAGATCAGGAAATTATACCTTTGAGCAGGAAACTCCCCCCCCCCCAGTCTTCAGGGCAAAGGTTATAAGTTATGCCCTGGGGGCATATAAGGTTTTTATTGAAATATTTGTTGTAGAAACTTGAAAAAGGGCTCATTTGATTGGAAATTCTAAGGGCTCGTGCCCTTTTTATTAGTCAAAAGTGATTGGAGGGCACCTAGCCCCCCTCTCACACCCACCTTTCCCCCAACACATCCAAGCAATATTTTAGATAGCCATTTTATTCCCTGTAGTTGAAAGTTTTGAAAATTGGGTCTTTAAGGATGACAATCACCCCTCCCCACTGCCCTCAGAGCAAGGGCTCCTGGGGCCATATAAGGTTTTTAGTGAGAGTTTAGAAACTTGAAAAGGGCTCATTCAATTGGAAATTGAAATGGCTAGTGCCTTTTTTAATAGTCAAAAGTGTTTGGAGAGCAACTAACACCCCTCTCATGCACACCATTTTGACAAATTAATTTAAAAAAAACTTTCCAAAAAAATAAGTTTTTCAAAGGAAAGTAAAGGCTATTTTAAACTTAAGCTCAGCAGATACAAATACTTTTAAAATTCAAACTCAAAACGACCAGAAATTACCTTAAATTACCTTAAATCGCATCTTCTAGCGACTAAGGTTGCAGGAACCTGTAGATGTCGCCAGGTAGTATTGACAGGAGTTCGTTGCACAATTCATTAGTGGATCATCACATCCTACACGTATACAGGACAGTTGAATATCACACACTAATAGACCCTAGTGGTGGATGCAGGCTCATCCCACTGCGTCCTCCATGGCTTGTTCCTCCAGTCATGGTCAACGCCAGTCTTGAAGCTGTTAACTGAAGCTGCGGAAACAGTTGAATCGCTCAGTGAATTCCACAACGGAACAACGCGATTGGTGAAGAAGTTGTATTTCTCACGCTTTCTGCTGAATCTTTGGCGGAGTTTTATGGGGTTACCTCGCGCTCTGCTAGACTGGTCCTGTTCGAGAATGGGCTTGATAACACTGCTATTCATCAACTTATATGCCAAAATTACGTCCCTCCTTTTTCTACGGTAGGTCAGAGTTTGCAAATCAAGCTTTTCTAGGCGTTGCTCATATGGGATTTGTTGGTTGGCAAATGGGAGCCTAGTAGCTCTTCTCTGGACTTTTTCAAGCAACTCTGCATTGCATTTAAAGTGGGGGTTTGCAACTGCCATCCCAAACTCAAGATGAGGGCGGACAAGGGCTGTGTAAAGCTTCTTAATGACCCTGGGGTGGCGACTAGTCACTGATTGCTTGATTAGGCCTAGGATCTTGTTTGCCTTTGCGGCTTGAGTTCGGCAGTGACTATGGAACTTCAGCTTATTATCTATGATTACCCCGAGATCACGTTCTTCCTCTGCGCTTTGGATGGGTGTTATAGCACCAGTAGAGTCCAACATATGGTAGCTATGGCAAGGGTTGTTCAGTCCAAGATGTAAAACTTTACATTTGCTTGGGTTAAACTCTAGTGTCCAAGTTGAGGCCCATTGGCAGAGGTTTGTTAAGTCTTGTTGCAGGGCATTGCAGTCTTCGTCAGAAGCGGCAGGTCCAAAGAGTTTGGAATCGTCTGCATATAGTTCCAGCAGATTCTGGACAACCTCAGGAGCATCATTAATGTAGAGGTTGAATAAAGTTGGGCCCAACTTAGTTCCCTGTGGCACACCACTTCTGACATTTACTGGTGCCGAGTACACGAGGTTTCCGTTGTGGTCGTAGACTGCAGCAATCTGGATTCTATCAGACAGAAAGCTATGGATCCACTGGGCTACGTCTACATCAATGTGATATGCTGACAGTTTAATCATCAGGTACCGGTGGGACATTTTATCGAAGGCTTTTGCCTGGTCCAGTAGGAACACGTCTACAGGGGATCCCGATTCGATAACCTCAGTGATTGATTCATAAGCTTGGATCAGGTTCGTTTCAATGGACATTCCTTTTCTAAAGCCATGTTGGCCGCTGTAAAGGAGACCATTCCTTGTCATGTGAGCTATAACGGCATCATTGACAATTCCTTCAATCAGCTTAGCAACGACTGAGGTAAGGCTTATGGGCCGGTAGTTCTCTGGCTGGCTTCTGGAACCTTTCTTAAATATTGGAGTTATTGTTGCTGTACGCCAATCAGGTGGTAGTTTCTTTGTCTTCAAAGACAGATTATACAAGGAGCAGAGCGGTTCGGTGACTATATCAGAGATTTCTTTGAGCAGCCTGGGATGGATGCCGTCTGGTCCTTTGGCTTTGTTAGGGTCCAGCTTTGATAGTCTTTTCTTAACCTCTTCAGTCGTGATGATGAGTTTCGGCATAAGATGTTCGATATGTCTGGGGTCAGGACATGAGGGTTCAGCTGATGAGTCTGAGGAGAAGTTCGAAGCGAAGGTAGTGTTAAGCAAGTTTGCTATAGCTTCTGGGTCTTCCAACTTTTTCCCTTCAGCGTTGAATAAGAATGGTATTGATCGCCTGTTCTTATCTTTCTTGGACACATACCTCCAAAATCGTTTAGGGTTTTCCTTTATACTAAAGGCTATCTTCTCCTCATATTCTGCCATAAAATGCCTAGTTAGATGTCTCAACTTATTCCTGGCTCTGGCATAATGCTCCCAGTGTCGTGTGCATACACACTTCTTGTACTTCGAAAGTGCCTTTTTCTTCCTGTTCATGGCTCTTTTAATGGGTCGATCTATGTGAGGCAGTGTTCTAGGTGCCTTGACAAAAGACGTTGAAGTACAAAGCTGCTCAACATGGAGGACGGCGTTCTTGAAATTTAGCCAGGCTTGCTCTATATCATCACTGTTAGTCACTTGATCCCATGCAACCGCCTGTAGTATTTCCCTGATCCTGCTGTAGTCGGTATACGTTCGTTTGGTGCAGTTGTTTGGTGGTTGACTTATTAGCAAGTCATGGGAAATACAGAGGTGATCGCTAGCGCCAATGGGGGGCAGGTAATCAGTATTCACTAGCAGTCCTGGGTTGTTAGTGATTGTCAAGTCTAGTAGAGATGGTATCTGGTTGTTTTTATAACGGGTTGGCTGATCAATTAATTGGTACAGATTATTGTTGCCTAAATATTCCACAAACGGGTTAGTTGCAGTTGAACTTTGATGGTAACCTGCTCCATCCACCCACAAAATATCAGGCATATTTAGATCTCCAATTAAAATAAAATCTTGGTTACAATGCTTAGATGCATGATCAGCTAATTGAGTAAGAGCCCCATACGAGGCAGCGGCATCTGGGCTGCTTGGGCTTCTATAAACGCATCCTATTAGAAGTGGCTTCCCCCCAATAACAATATTAACAAAAACACTCTCAACCCATGGGGACTAATCGTGATTCAAAGTCAAATCTCTGACCTGTAATACATCCTTCACATAAACAGCAACGCCTCTTCTGGGGTGAGTTGAGAGATTCGAGAACAGGCGATATCCGGGGATCATGATATGATCATCTTCCAGTGGGGTAGTAGAGTTCTTGGGGGTCAGCTCGCAGATACACAACACATCGTATTCTTCAGCAGTAGTTGTAAGTTTTAGTTCAGGAAGCTTATTTGTCACTGTATCAATGTTCGTGTAAAAAAGCTTCAATAATTTCTTTTGACTAGTCTGTGGAGGGTTACTATAATGTATCACTTTTGGCAAACTCTTGAAACTAATGTCTGATGAGCTAGGGCTCGAGCATGAATGGAAAGCACAACTATTATTGCCACTCTTAAATGAATCACTATCATCGACACTACTACAACTGTGGAAACTATTTACATATGGGCTATCCTCAGCAGGCAGTGGGCACATTAGTGCTCCGTCGCTGCCCCGTTTTTTGAAGTTTGGATTTGTTTTCGTTTCTCCCTTTCCGCCTTTGTGCGGTCAAAGTGAAACTGCACAGCACCCATCAGCTCCCTCGACTTAGTCACAATCTCCTTTTTTATCTTGTAGTTATCAGTGAGGAAGAGGACAGGTCTAGGTCGGTCACCTGGTTTCGGTGGATTGTTCCCGAGCCGCTGCGGCTTCAAAATTTTGACAGAGGGCAGATTGTATGACTGGGCAAGATGATCCTGAATAAACATCAGAATATCAGCTGCCTCTTCACATGATTCAGGAACTCCGTAAACTACGATATTGAGCTGCCTTTTCTGTCTCTCTCTGTCCTCACGGATGATCCGTCTAACATCACTTTCAAAGTTCTTGGTAGTATCGCTCTGACACCGGTTCAGCCTGCTAGTAACTATATCTTCTAATTTGGATTCAACTTCTGCTAGGGTGCACTTGCCTGCGATCTCACTTTCTAAGTTAGAGATTTTGCTGTTAATGTTCCCCAGTTCTTGTTTAAGATCTTGCTGAAACTGATCCAGAGAAGAGGTCACAGCTTTTGAAACGGTAGCTTCGATAAGCTTTTGTGTAGCATTTGAGCCAAGGCTGCTATTCCCAGTAACCTTACACACAGGACAGAACCACTCACAGGTGAGGCTGTCAGTCATTTTCCAAAATAGTTGGTATTCTGATTTTGAGATTCCAACGCAATCTATGCACAGCCACTTATCACAACCATCACAAGACAAAGCTTGGGACTGTTCATCAAGTTCGCGTCTACAGCTACCACACTCATCTTCATTTTTCTTTGGGCTTACCCGGGTTCTCTTGTTTGTTGACACTTTCGGCGGCATTTTCTTCTATTTCTTCGCTGAAAACTCGGCTGAGAACAAAACCACAGTACAACGCCAAGCGATCAAAACTTGGCGCCCGGGTTAAAATTTAAAAAGGCACGTGGGCGGGCGGTCACGTAGGCACTTTTATCGCGAGCTTAAGTTCGATAATAGCACAGGATTCAATGAAAAGAATAGTCAAAACTGATCAGCAAGTATATAAAATAGTCTATGTCCTATTTAATTTTCCAAAAAACTGTTCTAAGATTTCACTTGATCCACTCTCAAGGACGCCAAGGTCAACACAAAGGATGTAATTTCTACAAGTTACACACCTTCGTATTCTGTGGTCCTGGCGAATAATATGCCAATATGCTTTCTAAATACACATCTCAGCCAATATATTTTCTAATTTGAAGTTCTTTTTGCCCTGAAAGTTCTTGAGGTAGACAAAATGTGGGAAGTGCAATACTCAAATCACCTATTCCCAGCAGTTTAAGGATTAAATCCCGCTGGTACCAACTCGGCCTCTTGTTTGTTTGATATTGCTCCCTTCTGCACAAATTATCACCAAAAGTACGCAGAACAAATCATCACCAAAAGTACGCAGAAAACGGAAGGCCAACGTAATCTGTGGCGTTTTTAATAATTATCGTTTGGCAACTGTGCTCCGTTCCTGATTACTATTAAAGAATAAATGAAACCCAAAATGAACAGAAATTAAATCAACAATCATAGCAAAAACATACAACAAGTAATGATATAAGTGAATAAATAGATCTTAAAGCAAAGAATGAATATGAAAATCAAGCTTAAGAAAAAAAATATTTTCCTATTGAAGTACAAATGAAACTTAAAACAAATAAAAAATTAAATCAACAATCAATGCAAACAAACATACAATAGATATTAATGTAAATTGATAAATAAATCTTAAAATGAGTGAAACTTAAATTAATAGGTCAGTATCTACCAAATCATATTATTGAGTTAGGACTAAAGTGAATACACCATTTGATGCCTTTTTTATGCGTTTTACAAATATAATAATAATTTATATTAGAAATTAATTTAAGCCCCCCCCCACTATATCGGTCCCATACGGTTTAGGGTAGGGATCTCAGAAATAGGTGGGGGGGCTTAAATTCATTAACAATATAAATTCACATTATATACATAAAAACCATAAAAAAAGGCATCAAATAGTGTATTCTCTTTATTACTCAAACAATAATGACTTGGTATATATTTACCAATTAATATGCAAATTAAGCTTGAAACAAACATAACATTTTAAAGATATAAAAAATAATCTTCTATTTTGATTAAAAAATTTAATACACCATTTGATGCCTTTTTTATGCTGATTACAAATATATTAAGTATTTCTATCGGAAATGAATTTACCCCTTCAGGGTTAGGTATAGCCTATATAAGGGGGGGGGGCTGCAATTCATTTCCAATAGAAATTCTTATTATATTTTTAGTCATCATAAAAAAAGGCATCAAATTGTGTATTCACTTTATTCCTGACTCAATAATATGATTTGGTAGATATTGACCCAAAAATCACCACAAACAATAGTTTGGGTATGACCTCCGTCTGTCACTGTAAAAGTCTAAAACCTACTGCATCACTGGCACTTTACTGAAAACAATTTTGTGACAAATATTTTCTTTTGTACTTATCTCTAAAAATAAACATTAAAATTAAAGTAACATTTTGAACTGATGAGCGTTCAGCAGTTAATAGCCTAAGGAATTACATTTTCAGAACTAAAATCAGAGAAAAAGAAACTAACAACTGAAAATTAAGGTTAAATGTTGGATGTTAGAAGTGAGTAGGCTATTTTAGAATTTATAAAGTAGTTTTCAAAATCTTAGTTTCTCTAAAAGGGACAATGATTAAAACAATTGAGCAAAGGTTCTAATGGTTCTAAAGCTAACAACTCTTGGTGCTAGTTTACAGTAAGGCCTACTAAAAAAAACTATTAAATTCTGACAACTAATAGGCCTATACAGTTCTTGAACTAATGGGCATTGAGGAATGAATTAATCAATGATTTTAGAATTTTTAAGGTGTTTTTACCAAAGTGTAATGTTCATTTTGAGTAAGAGTACCTGTATCATAACATCCAACTCTAATTTTTTTATATCATTTACTGAAGAGTAGTAGGCTAAGGCTGAATTGACATCGGTTTTGTCTATTTAGAACAAATTAAATTAGCCACCTAAAGATTTCCACATCTTTCCCTTTCAAGAAGAAAGAAATAAACTAAATAAAACGAGATGAAACAAACATTCAACTTACAAAGTAGGATAAGGCCTTCCCTGCCCTCCCACCATTGTTAACGCCCCAAATTTTGTTGTTGCTGTTGATAAATATTTGATTAAAATGAAACAGTACATTTAAAAAGCTTAACTAGGGTTGCCAAAAATTTTAGGGACAAAAGTGTCCAAATCATTCAAAAAAGGACCATTTTAGTGTCCCTCTAAAGCGGGGCTCCCACGGCGTCAATAAAGTTAATAAAGCTGTCCGTAAAGTTAATAAACCGTTTTCCTCTTATAACTTTATTGACTTTATGGTTGTCGGAAAGAAGTTAAACTTTATTTAACTTTTTCAATAAGGTCCGGAAAGTTTAGCCAATAGGAGAAGACTTGTGGAAAATTTCAATTCAGCTAAAAGAAACTAATGAGATAGCCAGTCTTGAACATTTTTCTCTAATATGTGGAACATTGAAGCAGAAGACTTGCTTATTTCACTAGTGAGAAATAAACCTTTAATATACAGTTCCTCACAAGGGAAACATCAGGACAGAATTTGTGTTGAAAATGCATTCAAGGAAATAAGTGAATTATTTTGTCAAGAATTTGGTCCTCATTTTGTAGGTGAGCTAACATCTGTGTTCATTCTTTTGAAAATATTGCTAGGGTCTTGATAATAGGTTTCTTTTTTGGCTATCCCATGCCAGAAGTTCTCTTAATCAGTCAAAATAATTAAACCATCTAGAGAGAATCAATCAGTTGTCCTAGAATTGTGAATTTAAAGCTTAAATAAAACCCAGGGAAAGTGTCTCTATTAATAGCCTACCATATCCAAATGTCAACTTAAAAGCCAGTTTAATCTTTGGTAAAATTCTACTTTAGCTACTTTTGGCTCTTTTGGAAAGGGACTAGTTTAGGAAAATGAAACTTTCAGGGATAGATCTACAGGCTTAAGTATGTCCCAGAAAGGTATTTTAAAGTACATATCTCCACTTGTCCTCCCTCTAGAGGGTACTGAAATTTATATACCTATGGAAAATTTCACAAAACAACATTTTACCTTAATTTTTAGCAATTATTTTCTTTTTGTCTGACTTTAGTTCTGAAAATGCAATTCTTGTCATTTGAGTAGAATTTTAAGCCATATCAATGTTTATTTCTTCAAGATTTAGGAAATGTATATAGACTATCTTTAAAATCTTATAAATTGGGATTGAGCAAAGTTGTGAAACTGAAAACAATTTCATTTAAGAAGATCCATTTTGCAAGCTCCCACTTTTATAACACAGATTTTTAAAGGTCATCAAAGGTCAGGACCCTCTTGAAAGAGAAACAGTGTGAAGTATGTACTTCAAAATACATTCCTGGGACATATTTTGGTCAATATCTAACAAATCAGATTATTGAGTTGGGTTTAGAAATAGGCAAGAAAATCAACTTTAAGGTAATTTTGCCCTAATATACCTTCCATTAGATTTTCCAATTTATGGTCCCTGTCAGTACAAAGTCGCTTCTCTAATGATGATCCCCTCTGCCCACTCACCCCTAGTGGTCCTAGACATAACCTCATATAATATATTACACTTTTGTTTTTATCTGCTGATGTTTTACATTTTTTTTTTCAATGGTTATATGCATTTTTGACTTTTGAAAAGCATGATATTCTAGCTTAATTGTAGTATTCATTTGCTTGAAAAGAATAAATATCAGTGGCATAAATATGTTATCTAAAAATGCAGAAAACAATTAGTAGAGTATTAAAATCTGATTCATAAAATCATGTTGCATATCATAGAGAAATAATTTATTTTTTGGGGGAGGCAAAGTCTTTGGCTGTTACTGGTACTAATAGCCTAGAGGGATAGGGTGCATAGTCAAGAGTAGAAATTATTGGAATTATCTATAATTTAATTTTACCAATGCTGACACTACCAATTTTATTCCCTTTTCTGTGATATATATATATATATATATATATATATATATATATATATATATATATATATATATATATATATATATATATATATATATATATATATATATATATATATATATATATATATATATATAAATATATATATATATATATATATATATATATATATATATATATATATATATATATATATATTGTCCTCATTTTCTGGTATTGCAAATGCATGTACTGGTAGTTTTCTAGTTTTTACACATTGAACAATGTTGTTTTGTTATTGTAGAGTTGTTTATGGATGTTTAAAAACTGTCAACAAGCTACCAACATTCACCTTAAAAAATTTGGACAGATTGATCAAGACCATTTTCCAATTTTTATTGCCCAAAATAAGAACATTTCAGCAAATCTCCAACTATCACCTTAAAAAACTGTAGAAAATTGGGAATATCATTCATTGGTATTTCCTCATCAAACTGTTGGTAAGACTGTACAGGCATGGGCGCCCATAAGCTGAATTCCAGGGGGGGGGCAAACCTCATCTAATTGGCACTTTTTATGCTATAGAATAGAAATCACAGACCAAAAATATAAAAATAAGGCCGCATCATTCAGCCAGGGGGGGGGGCCCCCCCCCATATGGGTACCCATGTGTACAGGTAAAAAGAAAGCATGTTGATAACGTTTGCATTAACGTGGATTGGATAGAGATTAATTAACTTAAAGTAAATATAAGATAGAATCTATTTTGATAGATGTTTCAGACCTTCATAATAAGGAGAAGTTGTAGGTAAAATGTTAGTTTAGAAATACTCAGAGCACTATTTTTACTATCAATTTGAAATGTTTCTAATTTGCAAAATTATACAGAGTCTAACTAGAAAAGGACCATTGCAAATTTGGCTTTTAACATGATCTAACCCCTAAGACCTTGCTGGCCATAACCTATAGCCCAAGAGGATAAAATTCATAGGTCTTAAATTTAAAGTATAAATTTAGAATTTGGCTTACAAAATTATTTAGACACTGAGGCCTACCTTGTCAAATTCTACAGCCTATGAGATCATTGTTGTTTCACTACTTAAATTACTTACATGATCCTCAGTGCCTTTAGGGAAACATCCCTGTTATGGCACTCTCTAGGTGGCTGTCAGTTAGTTTGTCAGGTCTTGTTTCTCTGATACTTGGCTATCTGAAATTTTGCAATTTAAACTGTTGGTAAAGGTCTCCCCAGAGTGTTTGGCCAGTGGAGCCCAAACTCATGAACTTTGGAGGAGTGTGCACACATGGTAGTATTAACAGTTCTAAGTCATTAAAGGGAGATGTTTAAGAGTTGTGTGTGTACATGTGTTCTTTCAAGAATTGGTCAAGTCCATTTTTATAATGCATTGAGGGTGTCTCCTTTCACAACACTTTCTGGGAGACTTTTCCAGTTGTCAACAGCTCTTACTCTCCAGAAATTGGTTCTTGATTTATTTAGGGCATGGGACTAAGAACAGTTTTACCAAGTGACCTTGTGTAGTCTGGGTTTAGGAGAGCTGAAAGTAATTTTTGAAGCTGAGTTTTTTTCAACTTGTTTTTCATTTTGTACATCTGGATTTGGTCTCTGCTGTTTCTTCTGTACTTGAGTGGTGGAAGTTGCACTTTCTGTAACCTCTCTTCATCTTGGCTAAGTCTGTTTTATAGTGAGGCCCCCATATGACACTACTATACTCAATAGTAGGCCTGACTAACCCTTTGTACAGCTTTACAAAATTGTGCTGGTTGAGATGCTTGAAGCTCTGCCTAATTAGACCAGTGAGTTGAGAGGCCTTCAAAGCTATTTTATTTGTATTGCTTTTATAGCCAAACCATAGCTTTTGTAAATCAAGCTTTCTATAGTTAACGGTGGGGATGTTTCTTTTCTCGTGCTGATCTGTATGACTTTTTTTTTGCTTGATTTGAATTTTAGCCAAAGGTTTTTCAGGTTTTCTGTCAGATTGTCAACATCTTCGTGAATGATGACTTTTTCAGTGTGTGATACCATTTTTCTATAGAGTTTAGGGTCATCTGCAAAAGTATTGGTAGAGCTTGAGATATTGCTGTTAATTTTGTTGATAAATAGTATGACCAGGAGGGGCCCAAGAACACTACCTTGAATGACTCCACTTGTATCTCTGGCTGGTTCAGAAAGGGTCTCACCAACCCTGACTCTTTGCATTTGGTTTTTCAGGAAAGACTGAACCCAGTTTAGTTGTTTTTGGCTGGATTTTTCAGGAAAGCTATGGTTTTTCAGGAAAGAACCCATTTTAGTTGTTTTTGGCTGGAGACCAAAATCCTGTAGATGTCCATCAAGATGTGGAT
>NW_028297702.1:0-11613 GCF_049724085.1 Artemia sp. Qi Xiang Cuo
TGTTTGTAGAAAGGATATGCTATATTAAGTTTTTGGAAAAAAAACAGGTGAGTAGGGCTTTAAATGACCTTATTATATTTAGTGAATGAGCCGAAAACCTGATAGGCCTATTTCACATCTATAACTGCAAAAAATGTAAATTGAAACTAAAAGAAATGATGAATATTGCATTGGTCAAAAATGGTACGGGGAACAGCAAGAGAGGGGGTGGTACTGTTTTATGTTATAATATCGGTGCCCAAAAATTGAGCAGCTAATTCTTCAGTAATGGTACTAGGATCAGCAGAATGGTGAAATAATGGAAATACAAGTAGTGCGAAATTTGACCAGACACTAGGATGATTTTTTTTTAAATAGCGTAACAAGGATACTTCAATAGCCATATAATCAATTGGGAGTATACCTAAAAGATCTGGAAATCAAAATCAGGGAAGACCTTTGAGCTGAAAGTAGGGCTTTCCTTATATACGTTTTCCTGATTGCACTAATATATATCTGAGAAGTATATATAATAGTACTTTCAATAACACTTTTATACAACACTCTTAGACCTAACGGTTTGAGATCCCAAGTAGATCTCGCAATACTAAGAAGGAGGTTGGAATATTGTTTAGCGTAGTTCACTCTATAAATAATGTGAGGAAACAAAAGTAATTTTCTATCTAAACATCTCCCAAGTATTTAATGTTATGTTGAATCTTAATTATGTTACCACCGAAGGGTAGCTTAATAGGAGGAGATTTGTATTTGCTATTAAATAATATAGGTTCACTTTATTCACATCAAAGGTGAGTTAGTTATCTGAAGCCAATCATTAAATCTTCGTCAGATATTTTTTGCCAGTCTTTCAATACTTGCAACTTCGGAACCCGTTATAACACTGTCCATATTGTCTGCCTAAGTTTGAACTTAGCAATAAATATCAAGATTTAAGTTAATTGAATTATTTATATTTTTAGACCAAAGGAATGGAGACAATGTGCTACCTTTGGGGCATGTATTTTCTAATTCGACTGAAATGACATTTTCAAAGCAAATAAAATTATCACTTAAGTAACTATTAATTAGTTCTAAAATGCCAGCAAGACAATTTGTATCAGTCAGGTTTTTTTTATAATGCTCGTATGCTAAACATTATGAAACACATCTTTAACAGATAAAAAAAGCATAATGTGAAGAGTTTTCACTTCTTATTATTTTCCACAATTGATAGGATATTAACCATTGTATCTATTAGGGATTTATTCTTTGCAAAGCCGAATTGAGCATCAGAGATTCAGCTCAAAGATTCAGTTTTTTCAAAATTAATCATCCAAACATTTTTTGAACATTAGATAACAAGTTAAGGTCTTCAGGAAGAAAGAGGACCATCTTTATTGGTTCTCTAATTATTTATTATTATTATTATTAATGAAAAAAATAGTTGCTACTTACCATTGCTTAGAGAATTATGACAACTTCAAACAAGCATTTAAATTTTCAACATAATAGGGGATTTCGCATTAATATTTCTGTTTTGAACTAAATTTCCCGTCCTGGCCAGCTCCTTCCATTGAGCTTGTATTATTTATAATGTCCTGTTACGAGGAAACCATTTGGAAATAGTTCTTCTCCTGCTTCATCCACTGATAAAGTGTATGTTTTGTCATCTTTCTTAATGCGGGTCGACTGTTCTACATTATTACTGAATTTGCATAACCGTTGCATTGTTTGTCAGGGATTAGTGCTGCCTTTGGTTGATTAAAAGTTTCTCCAGTCCTCCGTTTCGGCTTCTAGGATTGTAGATTTGTAATTTTTTTTTTCTTGAATAGTCTCACATTATTTACACTGTCATTAGTTAGAAACTGACTACTTAATCGGTGAAGATGTTGGTATTCTCTTCTAATAAGAGTCGGTTCCTGGGTCCACCACCTAACATATCTCTTGGCATTGGCAGAGTAAACAGAGATGGATTCAGGCGTATCCTTGAGGATTGAACTTGTCATGCACTTTATTGCTTGGTCTATTTCAGGCTGAAATGACAAGAGTTATAGTCTAAATATCATCAACACTATCCAACAATACAGTATTAAAAGCACTCCGGTTAGTTTTGTTAAAATTAAGACGAAAATCAGCAATATGAACATATTCACTGGAATTTAGAGCCAACTTTAACATGATGTACTTATGATCTGGTAGGGAAGGATAATCCTCATCTGCATGCTAATTTTCCAGGTAACTGATAAGTTTCGCACTTGTTAGAGTCAAATCAGGACTGGAGTACTAACTTTCCATCATAAGTGGGCAAGTCCAAGTCATTTGACACTATTAAAGAGCTACTTGAAATGAAGTCCTCCAGTTCCTTACCTTTTACACCAGTAGCAACTGTAAGATTGCCCCTACTTATCAGGGTTAAAATTTGGTAGCGTGTTGTTATAACTGAGGTGTTGGTAAGATCGGTACTCAGAATCTAGTGACAACTGATATTTATTATAAAATAGAACAAAAAAAAGGAAAAACGTTGTAATTCAATAAGCCCTTCCAAATAGCTCTCTTCAGGGTTAGCTAATCTTGTTATGTGGATGTTTGTTCTTCTGGTCCACATGTGATCCACCAAAAAAGGGGATCATTTTAATTTAGGGCTATCGAACACTTCTAATTGAAAGATTTACGCTTGAATAGCTAGTCAAGGCTTGAGTTCTGGAGTATTAAAATCCTTTAGTTCAAATTATTGCTTCTCGAGTGAGCCAAACTAGGAATAACCGTACTTGGTTAGCACCAATTTATTACATTAACCCAAACCAAGATATCCTATTGTTATATCTTGTAAAAGGGTTTTGTGTTCCTTGGACTGTTAATAAGCTTTAACTTCAGCAGGGAAAACTCTTTATTGAATATATCTAGACATAAAGCACTTGAAATTCTTAGTTTGACAATAATTATTCCCCCCTTTCCCTAACCTATCTGTATAAATATTGAGGCCACCTTTGTATAAACAGTCGGTACGGGGTTAACGAAATGAAACAATGACTAAAAAGGGAATAGTGTTCTCATCCGTATACACGTCAGAAGAATCCAAAAGGAGTAAGTAATGTTGTTGTCCGATAATTCCCATTTTCTGGGTGTAAGATCTTTATAAACGCCTGGCTAAGTTCCAAGGAACAGTAGGCTGGAAAAGGGAAGCACAAAAGGCTCTCCTAACGTTGGCTTTTTGGTTAAAGTTTCCCCCCTCTTTAAACCTTCGGTTATCCGAAGCTTCTTCAACAAGTTTAAGTTTCTGGGAAGAAATTAATTTTAGGTTATTTCAACCTTTAAAATGCTGTCTTTTCTCTAAATGGCTCGAACCTTGACTAATTGACATATGCTAACCAAATTATAAACCCAAATCACCAAAATATAATAAAACTTCTAGAGTCCTAAGGTATTTGTGCGCGTATTTTTCTGTTGCTAATCTGTTTTAGTTAGATTTTCCATCCCAAACCCTTTAAGTCTATTGACAACCCTCAAATGGGAATTTCTGGTCTGACTCCAATTTCAGTTAAATTATCTCAAATTTACGTATTAAATCTATTAACTCAACTCAGCATAAGACCTGAGTTTAACCCAGGCGACAGAAATCTCTTTGAAGCTAATTATATTATTTCAGTGGTTCTCAAAGGAAATTAATGCAGGCTAGTAGTAGCTTTCTATCCTAGTTATAAAGAACTTCACCTACTCATATTCCTTGGTTCCGAGGCAAAACTAACCCCGATTTGTCTTTCATCCGTAAGTTATATTCATTTTGCTGCTTGATCCGTTTAGCCACCTTCCCCTGCTCTTTTAGCCAATCAACAACTTTTTGTTAAAAAATAGTTTTTTTTCAGTATTTCAAGGCCTTGTGTTCTTAGCTGTTTTATACCAAAACTGGTCTAAATTTAGGTTTTAAAATATTTATCACGGGTTCAAAAGTCGTTCGATAGTTGTACAAAGAAGTCTCACTACAAGATTTATGATTAGTTATGCAAAGCGAAGTTATTTTCACAATCAAGCTAAATTGAAATTGCCACTTTATTTCTGATCTATTGAAGCAAAGGGAATTCCAAGTTTTACTAAAATTGAGTTACCAAATTACACAACGTTGGGAAGCCAAAGCACAATATTTGCATTGAAGGCACCACCGATGACACAATTTTGATAATATTTTCAGCAGTCTATAATAGACAGCCGATTATTCAAAGAAGTTTGGGTAGGGGGAGGGGGGGGGGCAATAAACTGAAGCTATTGTCAAACGCTGGCTTTTTAGATAGACTGAGGGGATAACAGATTCATTTGTTGATTGTTCGTAGTGCAAATCCCTCCTGAGTAACTTTCTTACAAGCACAGCTGCACTGAAGAATTTTTCTTTTCTTCGTGAAACTTAGTCATAGCTTTAAACTAATCTTTAACACCAGAAATTTGCCCGGACTTGCTGAGATACGGCTCTCGGAGTAAAATAATGGCTGGATTTAAATAAGCTAGAAGTTTCTGTAACGAAGAAGAGGCTACAAAAGAATGTTGGTGGTTAATTTTCAGGAATTTTAGAGAGTTAGAAACAAGAATGTTAGCCGTAACTTAAGAGAAGAGTATATTTTACACATGATGGAAGGCTGGAGAAGGACTTGGGGAAATTTTCATAAATATGGGGTCCCACACACAAGGAACACGCTTGTGATCCCATTTCCCCCATATTCTTAGATTTCGTGTGACCACAAAGACAGCACTTTGTACAGCAAAACAAGTTAATATAGTCCTCACAGTGGGACTTCAAAAGCCTATTTTGATTCTATTTTGATTTAATATTTGAGTCCCAACCTTTGGACTAATTTCTAACGTTACACTGTTGGATAACCTTTTTTTTAAATGGTAGCTATATTGAATATTTAACTATTTTTAATTAGCTCGGCAACTGCTGTGTTTGGTTCTTTAATATGCTTAAGATACTCTTGGGCTTCTCAAAGATAGGGAAGGTTATGCAAGATCATTCGGAGTATTCTTTTCTTTAACTCTTTAGGAGTATATTTTATAGACTGATTGCAATAATTTATATGTAAGCAGTATATATTATCAAGGCATATATAATTAACTGAAGCATATATAATTCAATGTAAAAGACCAGCATTGCTGTTTCAAGTCTCGCCGGTATTTCATTTCCAGGATTCCATTTCCGGGATTCCATTTCGGCCTGATGACACTTTTTTTGTACATAAATTTTTGGAGTCCCTACTAATAACTTTGGTAATATTGCTTATTAAAGAGTCCACTTCTTGTCGTGATTTGGACCTAACCGTATTTCCAGCACTATGGTCTTTTTTAATGGGCTCTAAAATAAGGCAGTAGGATTATTTGCCTTTGACAGCACTAGAATATGATTTCATTGGGCTCTTTGGAGGGACAATGAGAGGACTCTGAGACAACTCGGCTATTTCCACTCATAGGAGATCTGTCCATGTCATATATTAATTTTCTCTCCTTAATTTTCTTAATTTTCTCTCTTCATTGATGGAGTGACACAAGAATTGTAAGCGGTCACAGATTTGAATGTTGTTTATTTTTCCTCCCGGTATTTTTTTCACCTAAAATGTCTTTAAAGCGCCGTTCACATGCGTGTCTAGCTAGAATCCCATGTCTAGACATACGTCTGGCCAGAAATCAATGTCTAGACAACTACCGTTCACAAGTAAAACTTGGTGCTTTGCTAGACAAGTTACAGCTAACCATCCAGTTCTAGACTCTAGAACTAAAAGTTTAGGATTTTCGATTGCAGCCAATCAGAATGTTTGAAGTTTCACTATTTTCATTATCTCTGTTTACATTTTTAAACTGAAATTTCATTTTTTATTTTTTCATTATTTTTTTTTTATTTTAGGCAAATATACAACACCAGACATAAAAGAGAAGCACACTACGGCAATTGTTTGGCTTGTCTCATCCATTATCTTGTGACAGTAAAAATAGGGATTGCAATTTTAAAAGTTTTGCCCTCATAAGCTCTTTTGATTGGCTAGAAATGACAACTGTATTCTACTTGAAACTAAATTTGTAGTTTTAGCTAAGCACTGAACTTTTCTTGTGAACGGTAATTTTCTAGACTTTAATTTCTTGCCAGAACCGTGTCTAGACATGAGATTCTAGCTAGACACACATGTGAACGCCGCTTGAGGGTAGCTAATATTTTAGCAATATTCTTCATATACGGTTATCAACCCACTTCTTCATCTAAAGAGATTTCAACCTCAAGGCAGCTCATGACGTCAAAAAGATCATACTGAATTTTAAGTTCTGGTTCCGACCTAACCAGCCAGGGGGATTTCAAACAATTACAACTGAACAATCTTTTAATTTTATCTATATAAATTTCTAAAGTAGACTCTTGGGAAACAACAGGTTTCCATTAGAGAATTATAATAAAAATTCCGGTTGTACATATAAACAGCGGAAATAGACTTTTTCACAGAAACAATCAGCTATTATTATTGCCCACAATGGACATATGTTTCAAGTTTGAAGCGTAAACTGATGCTGTATCGGCGTGAGCTATAAACTGATAATGAAAATTTTATTTAAACTAATTAATTTTATAATGGAATTGATTAGTAGCCATTGAGCAAGAAGCACTTAACGATTTTTGTCCCAACTATGCCCCGCCTCCTCTATCTCCTGTAAAGTTTGGTATAGATCCATAGGAGGGATCTCTGTCGCTTTCTATCTTATCAAAGATTCCCCATTATTTTGTGTTCGCTTTTATGACGAGCAAAATGGCCTCTACGTTTTTTGTTTTATTTCGACAACTCCATTTAGAAGGGTTAGTCGTAGAAATTTTGAGAGGGCTCATTCAATTGGGAGCTGAAATTCCTAATACAAGTTTCATTAGTTTTATGAGAAATGGCGAGGGGATAGCTTCTACTGTCTTATGGAAAATGTAGACTAACCTAAATTGATGGATATACCAAACGTTATGTAAAGATGTAATGCCCGAGGCCAAAAAAGATGGTTTTTCGTTATCCTTGAGCCAGAGCCTTCACTGTGAGAGTTTAAATGAAGGTTTATAGTTTACGTCAGCAACTTCAAATTGAAGGTTTGACTATAATTTACGATTTCTTAAGATGTACTACGATTCCCTGGTGCATCACAAAATATTTGCTTAGGATGGTAAATAGAAAAATTCACCTATCCTAAAAAGAGCATTTTCTCAAGGGTAAAAAAGTGCTGCCCTCTATTTTTACAAGCCATTTGTAAAAATAAGGTGTATGATCAATACTCCTTAAAGGGCTTACGAATGCGTATCGCAAGATTTTATGCTGGAGATTGGATGTTTGTTTGGGAAAAAGAGAAAACAAAGTGGACTTCAGGTAGGATTTAGGAAGAGTTATTCTACAGTATATCAGATTCTTATTTTGGTTTCATTAGTTACAAAGTGTAATAGGAGGAAGGTTGGCAGGTTATAGTCAGCGTTCTAAGATCTTAGGGGCGTGTTCGATCAGGTAACAAGGGATTTATTAATAAGGATTTCATTGGATTTAGGCCTTCAAATCCTTTTCGTAAAAATAGTGGTTCATCTTAGTTTGTAGCTAAAATGGTAGTAAGGATTGGGAAATATCTCTTTGGAGCTGTTGTAAGTAGGTTTGGAATGAAGCAAGGTTGCAGGGTTTCACCAAGATTGTATTCACTTTGTTGAAATGGCATAGTGGAAAGTTGTGAGCGAAAACTGGCTCCAGTGCTGCAGTTAAATTTGAAACAGTTTTTGTTATTGATTTTTGCCGACGACGTTGTCCTGTTGTTTGACTCGGCAAAAACCCTACACAGGCGTTTGCATATTTTAGAGGTACTTCTACTGGAGAAGAAGGTAGGACTTGATGTTAGTAAACAAGTGGTTTTTGTTCCTGAGAAAAGGGAGAGGGGAGAGAAAGAGGAGTTTATGTATGGGGGTAAAAACTTAACTATTGTGGATAAGTTTATTTACTTAGGGTGTAGGCTAATAAAAGATGGCAAGTGGGGTAAGCATGCAGAACAAGTTAGAAAAAAGGAGAATAGGATAACAGGATTGGTCCAGGTCAGTAGGTCTTGCAGATTTTGAAGTACACAAGCGTGTGCTTGAGTCTAAGATTTGGTTAGTAATGGAACATGGAGCAGAAGTTAGGGGTTTTTATAGGGGTGATATGTTAGAAAGATTACAGTTGGAGTATTGTAGAAGGATGCTAAGTCTATGTGAGAGGTTTAATCGCTTAGTTATCAAAAGTAATTTGGGAATTTTGCCTATAAGAAGCAGCACGCTAATTATAATGGCGAAGCATTGGAAAAGAAGGATAAGTATTGAGAGGCATAGTATAGTAAGAAAAGCATTGGCGGAGTCTTCTAGACCGAAGAAGATACTTGTGGATCAGGCAGATTAAGACAATTTGGGTTTGTGTGGAATGTCGGGTTAATTGAATGGGGGCTATAGAGGTGGGTCGGTCGAAAACAGGATCAGCCGCTTTGTTGCATGTTTGAAACAGGTTTTTGTGTGGCATGGCCCAGTAGAAAAAAAAATGAATTCTTGTCGAAATCGGGCTTGTTTGAGAGTTGGCGTCAAAAGACTTTTTTTTTTTCTTAAACTAATATAATGTGAATGGAATGAAAACTAAAAAACGATAACGACTATATTGAAACATGACACGTATAGGCATCGTTTAAAAAAACTAGTTTTTGTTCTGTAATCTAATATGAAACCAATGGCAAAAGTTGATTTGCATTGAATAATTAAGGGTTTTCTGGAATTCAGTGTTAGAGTAAGTACTTTGAAATAAAGATGGCAGTGAGAGATAAACCCCTTTTTAAAAAATGGATGTCTTTTCAACTTAGGATTTATAAATACCTAATTCTAAGGTGTAGAATGTACAAAAATAAAAGTAGACATTTTATTTGTAAATATATTTGTTTTCTTTATGTATAAATTACCTTTTTTGGAAAGAGATTGTATAAAACATTTAGTTAAAAATTTTTGATGGTTTTCGTTCAAATAAGAAATTTTGTTTATCACTGGTTTCATATCAAGTGGGACTCTTGTTAAAACGGATTTAACTGGCCATGTTCTTTGGAAAGGGGTGATTCTAACCCTCTAAATAGCTCCCTCTGGAGCTATTGTTTTACCCTATATCCTTTCACTCTATACCTTCATCTCTGTTTCTACTTAGCCTTGTTTGTCAGTTATATCTAGTATTCAATCATATAGAAAACAAATTACAAGAAACGTTGAATCGATAACCACTTTATTTTAGATAATATATTATCTTACAAAATACATGTTTGTGTATTATTCCACTGTCAAATTAATATACAGTGTGAGTGTCTGTTTTGTCGTTGTCGGGTAAACTTCGAAAGGTTAAATTTTCGTTGTTTTTTTTTCTTCTTTCTTTTTTGTTTAGCACTGAGGACAGCTTGAGGGAGGTCCTTGTAGAAATATTTGCTTGTTTCTTCGTCATCATGGTTTGCCACTGGCTGACAAAATCCTTGTTTTCTCACCTGTTTTGATTTTATTTTTAATTTTATTATTTTCTGATTAGAGAGTCTAAGTGTAGAAGTTTTAACTCCTATTTTCTATCTAAAATCTTGAATTTTGTACTTTTTCCTTGAAGAGATACGGTTTTATATGTTTCATTCCTCATGCCCAATTGTAGCAAACCAAACCTGGAAGATTAGAAGAGGGCTTGTTTGATCGTGAATCACAAATATTACTGACCTGTGAGACTAACCAAAGATTGGAGGGTAGCTAGCAATTGTTCCACGCCTCTTTTTACCCATATAATGACATATCAAAATTTGGCATTATTTTATTGTTATTTATTTCCCTCAAAAACGAGGAGTATAAAAGATAATTAAATAAATCATCAAAAATCCAAATAACACACCATCAAACATAGCAACAATTTACAAATTGCCCAAAAGAAAACTTAATCAAATGCAACAAATAGTAATAATGAAATCATGCACTTTTTAAACTATAGAAAAAAAAGGAAAAAGATTATGAACATAGAGTATATTTTCAGCATTACGGTAAAAATTATTTATTTTTACCTTGGCTATTTCCAACGGCTCTTTAATTTTAAATTTTGAAACTAATTCAGTATTACTAAAAGAAATTGTAAAACCAATTAAAAACTTAAAATATTTAAAATAACAAACGCGAATTGATTAAAAATCACAAATTTTAAAATCTCGAAGAATAAGGGAAGGATAAAGAACATGCGGGAGGGCTACTGCATTAAAAAGAGAACCTAGAATTTCACGACGATAAACACCACGTAGCCGTATTATGGAACCAAACGCCTTTCTAATTTTTTCTTGAATATGTAAAATTAGCATCGACTTAGATTCACGAGCTGAAGCAGAATAAGGTAACCAAAGATAAACAACAGCATCCGAAACCGGAAATGATATATTTCTATCGCAAATTAATTCAGCTCGGTCATTAACATTAACGGGAAAATATTGACATTTTTTAATACTAATAGAAAGGCCACGAACATTAAGCAGACTAGAAAGGGACTTAAAATTCTTAATTAGACTAGCTTTAGAACGGCTCAATAGGATAATATCATCAGCATATGCAAGAAAAGACACATCCCGTCCCCAAGAAATAAGGGTTGTAGATAAAGAACGAAGACACTCCGCCAGACATGCGTTAAAAATATAAGGAGATAAAACCCCACCCTGTCTCACGCCCCGACCCACGGAAATTGGATTAGAAAGAGAATCAGAAGTATGTGCAAAATTTTTTATCCTAAGCCCCGAATACCAAGATCTAAGAACTCTAACCACAGAAAGGGGAATCCCACCAGAAATCAGAGCTGAAAGAGCGGAAGCATGCGAAATATTGTCAAAAGCTCCTTTTATATCAATTAAAAGTGTATAAAGTGGGGAGCCAGTAGATCTTGACTCCTTAATTATAGTATCAAACGTTGCATGCGCATGGTCGCAACCCATTCCTTTTTGAACCCTACTTGATTAAGACCAACATCCAAATAATCAAAAAGATCCTTTATACATAATTCAAAAAGTTTACCAATCATAGAACCCTTCGTTATCGGCCTATACGAATCACAAGAACGGAGATCTCTTTTACCAGATTTTAGAATAGGAGTTACCACCCCAATCCTAAAAGATGGAGGAACATTACCAAACTTGAGAATAAGATTAAAAAAAGTCAAAAGAAGAAGAAGAAAAGAAGTTCGAGCAAATTTCACATGATTTGAAAAAATCCCATCATGGTCTTTAGAGGATTGTGGCTTTAATTTACGGCATGCACCCAACAAAGAATCAAACGAAATAGAAAAATCATGCGAATTAAAAGAACTGTTTAAAATTATATCAACATGCGAAAGTTGTTCAGGATCATCACAAGAATTCGAAAGGTTTGCAAAATGAGTTTCCCACTCAACAAGAGAAGGGCCATTCTTTTTAGAAGGTTCATTAACTCTCTTTGTTGAACGTAGAGCTTTCCAAAGTTTCTTTTTATTCATATCAACTTCAGACGAAGCATCCATAAGCAAAATATTATTATGACGACGAAGCTCCGACTGGAAAATTGCCTTTTTTTTTTCATGCATAGAAAAGCCGGATGAAGATCACGCGGTTTTCCAC
>NW_028297703.1:0-11583 GCF_049724085.1 Artemia sp. Qi Xiang Cuo
ACTATCTATAGCACAGCAGAGATATGTCATATTTTCATACTTAACGCTTAACTAATTTTTTTGCACAAATTAAACTGAAACAAAATAGTAAACCACACCAACCTTACAAATCAGTAACGAGAACTGGATAGACAAAAAAAAAGAAATAAAAGAAGAACCAACCCCCAGTAACAATTATAAAATATTAAAACATCAGTTATATAAAAAAAACAAAATGAAAAAAACATCATAAAATTAATTTTGAAATAAAAAATTAAAAAAAACAAAAAAACAAAAACAAAAAAAAAACAAAGGAAAGAAGGAACCTTTTTGAAAAAAAAATTTAATTAAAGTACCGACAATCAGTAATTATTAACTCTGGATGGGATTAATGCGGTAGAAGCACTAACAACTATAATACACAGATCAAAACAAGGCTACTCTACACACGTCCAGGTCTTCACTTTATAATTTTTATTAGATTCAATACAAATGTTAATCACTTTTGAAATACCTCTGGTTTTTGCAATCTAAACTGACGGACTAGAAGAAGTGCGTAGACTAGATCCTTACGCTAAAATTTCTGTACTGCGACGTGCTAGGTCTCGAGGTAAATCGAAACTGATACTCTTACGAGATCCTTTTAGCTTTCCACAGTTCTTCATCATATCATCCTTGTCAGTAATGCTTGTCAGAGTGACTCTAATAGGCTCAATCTTAGTCATATCAGAAGACCTTATTGAAGTCACTTTCTGTCTATTATTGTTCAAAAGATATAACTTCAAAACTTGAATATCGTCAGCATTTTAAAACCAGAGATCATTCAAAAGATAGGGACAACCATTGTTCACAGACACACCGTGACGACCTTGAATTAGACTATTCTGTATTTTAGATGCTAGCTCAGAGTTCAGTCCAGACTTTTTTATATTGATTATCTTTGATTTAAAAACTCATTTTTCATGATGTAATTGTGAATTTTTCTGGTGGAGATCATCAAGTCATTGTTCAAGATGAGCCACCAACTTCATAATCTATTGATGCTTATGATCTAAATTATACTTTGTAAGAGACGTCATATTTAAATTCATTATTAATAAAAATAAATAACTTAATATGTGTTAATTCTCAACTAAACATCAATATAACGAAAACTTACTCGCAAGGTCCCAGTTATCCATATAATTACAAACAAGAGGGGACCTACTAAAACAACCGCAAAAATAAAACAACACCCGCCAGCTCATTTACCGTAGTAAATAAAAAAAAGTTTTATAAAATGAAATTAAGGAGCGACAATCAATCAGCCACATACCAGAACGGCGTAATTATAATCCCGGGTTTGACACCTCAAACCATACTTTATAGGTAATATCAATATTTTTTTTTTTTATTTAATAAATTGGTGTAGTCATAGTAAGCATGGATATACACTAGCGCGGATGGTATTCGGGACAGACTTACAATTAAATATATTACATTAAAATGAAACTATTAGTATGTTTTTGACTCGAATGTGACCAAACGTAATGGTTTTAGAGTGTCTGTTACAAGTGATCAGGTGCGCTCATTACTACCAGTTCTGTAAAACTAAAATAGTTACTATTTAAAAAAAATTTTGAGTAAAAAAAAACTTACAAACCCCTGCCGGTTAATAACAATATAGATCTATGTTGAAATCACTAAAAAAACTGTAGAGTAAATTGAGAGTTCTTGAATTGGGGGATACCACCCCTCACATTCTTGCTCAGGTATTTTCTGTGTCAGTTCTAATAGTCCGTCGTCCGTGTCAGTTTAAATGTAATTATTCCGTATATGAAAGGGGCTGTCCCCTCCGCCACGCCTCGCGCTTTTAGCTAAAGTTTTTTATTTTTTTTAAAAATAAAGTTGTGAGACAGAGTCAAACTTTAGCGTAAAGCGCGCGGCGTTGCGGTGGGGACAGCCCCAAACCCCAAAATCACAAAGGCCGTTTAATTAGAATAGATAGCTCTTTTGAAAGCACTAAAAAAACTGTAGCGTAAAGAGCGAAGTATTGACTTGGGGGAGAACCCCCTCATATACGTTATAATTTCTGTTCGTTTTAAGTTCTAATATTCCTTCTTACATTTCAGTTGAAATGTAATTATTCCGTATATGAAAAGGGCTGTCCCCTCCGCATCGACGCGCGCGTTTAGCGAAATTTTTTTTTTTTTTTTAAAAATAAATGTTTTAGAAATATAAAAAAGTTCTTTTACCGAGCGCGCAGGTGAGTAGGGGACAGCCACTTACATATACGGAATAATTTAAGTTCGTTTTAAGTTTTAATGTCGCTACATACTTTCAGTTTAAAAACTTTTTTTTTTTATTTAATTTATTATAGTTTTTTATTTACTGAATATTTTATTTTAATAAAAATTTTAATTTTCTTTTGATAAATTTATGTATTTACAAATTAACTTAATTAAATAAATTATATATTAGTATATTTTTCTTATGTCAAAAAATACAAAGTCGCAGATTTTTTCAGATATGAGATTGAAACCTATGTAATAGTGTCTTCTGATACGCTAAATCTGATGTTGTGATTCTCATTAAAATTCTTTCACTTGTAGTGGATGTTTCCCCCCTCTTAAAAAATCGAGTAAATTTTCTCAGGCTCGTAGCCTTTGATGAGTAATAATAAACTTAATAAAATTTATATATTTTGAATAAGCATTATAAACACATTCTTTTTATACATTTATTGAAATGAAAATTCAGTTTTTAAAATTTTCGATTAATATTGAGCCGTATCGCTTTTTTTTATTGTTTTTTTTTATTACGTATAGTTTAGTTATTAAATGAGGGGGTTGTGAAAGTATTAAATAACAAGCAAGTGCATTTCAAATTTAAAAAAAATTTGATTAAAAAAAACCATAAAAAACACGTCCTTTTACTTTTAATCTAGATTGATTTTTAAAGCAATTAAAAAAAAAAACTGAAGCGTAACTCGCGAGGTATTGACTTGGGGGAAATCCCCATCACATACGTTATAATTTCTGTTCGTTTTAAGTTCTAATATTCCTTCTTACATTTCAGTTCAAAAAACTTCTTTTTTTTTATTTAATTTCTGATCTTTTTTTAAATAATGCTTGGAAATCCGGCGACCGCTTCATAGAAATGTCCATTACCCCAAAGACAAATCCTCCACAGAAATATTCTCCAGAGTAACCCCCTCCTCTAGCCCCCCCCTTCAGAATATATATATATATATATATATATATATATATATATATATATATATATATATATATATATATATATATATATATATATATATATATATATATATATATATATATATATATATATAATAAAATAAATGCATTTATTACCCATCAATTATAAAACAGATGGAGCACAACAAAAGACAAGAAAAAACGCAAAAACACTAATTCTTCTGAAACAAACAAAAAAAAAAAAAAAAAAAAAAAACAAAAAACAACAACCAACAGCTTATGCCAAATACGGCTGGAGAATCATACCCCCCGGGTGGGCCTTAAGTGTCAAATTATATCGAGTAAACTGCGCGAGGATAGCTTCTTCAGGATTCATGATGCCGTACCGATGCGAAACATATCGATTGCTTGTCCATGGTGGTAAACGCAACAAAAACTTTGCATACTTGTAGTACACTGAACGCAATTTCAGTCTATCTGTAGCCGTAAATATACGCCAGAATGGGCTAAGGTACAAATAATGGGGCACAACCATAGCATTGTACACCCGGGCCAACAGACGACGGTCAAACTTCCGCTTATTTGCCACAATACGGCTATACGTAAATGAAACCCGCTTCTGAAAATGAGAAAGCAGTAACCGCCGCGTCTCTAGTATTGACCGTCCAATAGGAAGGCCCAGATATACAATGCCACCGGCGAGCCCAACAGTAGAAACACCAAGTGTGATGCTTCGACCAGCATCAGATTTCGAATTAAACAGCAGTACTTCAGACTTGTCGGCATTAAACTGAAGTCCAATCTGAGCATACTCTTGTTGTAGTCGAGTAAAATTATCTTCTAGTCCTTGCAGAAAGCGGCTCAGGTTCAGTACATCGTCCGCATAACCAATCAAAGATAAATCAACACCGCGCAGAATGTAAGTCATAAGTGACTTCGATTGCGGCTTTACGATACTGTTATTAAATGCTGTCGGTGACGAAATGGCACCTTGTCTTACCCCCTTCTTTACCGGGAGAAGGGGATTACCACGCGGAGAAACAGCAACATCATTCAACAGGCTAGTGCACTCACTCGCTGGTAAAGGAAGTTTAAGTTCCGCTTTTAGATTTTCATACATGTCAGCCAGTGGGGCTAGAGAGCAGGGATCAACACCGGCCAAACCCATATCCAGTATAATCTCCTCGTGGAGAAGCGAATCAAACGCGCGCCTTACATCATGAGTGGCTAAAGCGATGCTTTCACCGCGGTCATCTGCGTCAACTAAAGCGGATACTAAAGCGGAAAGAGCATGGCCGCATCCGAGGCGAGACTGAAAACCGAACTGATGGGCCTGAACTGTACATTTAGTACGAAGCTCTTCAATAATCAGATTTTCAAATATTTTACAAAAAACAGTTGAAACCGTTATTGGGCGAAAAGACGAACAATCGGAAGGAGGTTTATTTTTCTTTGGGATAGGAGTCAGACATCCAATTGAAAAAGACTCGGGCACAATTCCCAAATTAAATATCATTTGGTAAAGGAGGACCAAATGCTCAATAAACATACCCCCACACAACGACAAATGTTGTGCAGAAATCCCATCATATCCTCTAGACTTTTTTTCTTCAGTTTCCCAATTGCAGAAATAATCAGACTCTTTGTAATAATCGGTCCCGGACTAGATGCATGCTCAAAGAAATCTTGGAGTCTCGCTTTATAACTATTTTGAAGATGGGGATCCGGAGCAGAAAATTCTTTTTTATAATGCTCAATCCATAAAGAAAGTGGTATAAGAGACGGGGTTTGACTTGGCGATTCTTTCACAAGACTAGACCACAGCTTATTAGGCCGCGACCGAACTTCTTCCGAACAAGACGAAATAATCGAATTCCGATGCAAAGAGAGCTGCTTTGCAAACTGACGTTTCGTATAGATGTACAGTTTTCTCAGCCACCCATCCCGCGGCTTATCTGCTTCAATCCAGACCGAGAGCCAAAATTTAGCAGAAAAGCAAGCATTGCGCAAGTTACTATTAGTTGACCAACCGGGCTCTTCGGTTCCAGATTTTACTCGCCTAATGGGTACCACCGATTTTTCTGCCAGGGATAGGGCATGAGTAAGTTCACTACAATATAGATTCAGCCGAATTCGAGAATCCCGCATATTCTGTTTTGAACTCCGCATTAATAAATCAAACGGTACGCGAATTTTCGCCAGAATATCATTACACGCATTCTGAAAGAGATCAGATGACGCCCTATCCCAATCACTAATATAAAACACAGATCGCTTTTTAGCAAACGGGATAAAAGAAGGACCGACATCATCAAACCGAGCACTAAAAAACAGAGGAAAATGATCTGACGTAAAACTAGAATCACTAACACCAACTTCCACAATAGTTACAGATCGCGTGTGACAAACATGGTCTAAATTAGATGTGCTACCCGAATTATGGACGTAAGTAAAACTCTTATTCTTCGGCGCAACCAAGTAATCATCATCAAACAGACCGGAGATAATACTTGGACGAACAGAATCACCAGAAGAATTAAGTGAGTCAGTTAGGTCACAATTGAAGTCACCAGTCACGATGCAGCATAAGCCCTGCTCTTTTATTTTTCCCAAGCATTTAGATAAACGAGCGACACTAATGGCAAAAAGTCTCTCAGAATGGTCATCGCGATAGTTCGTGGGTAAGTATACATTCAGCACAACCACATTCTGGATTCTAACCGCTAAAAAGTCACTTGCTGAATCAAAGACAGAAGAAGTAAAACATGACTTCACGTAAGTCGCTAGACCACCACATGGCCGGCCATGAGACTGAGAGCGGCGCGCAGCAACCGAGAACACTTTGTGATTAGTTGATAGTTCCAAAAGGCTCAGGCTCAAAGTGTTTGCAAAATGTTCTTGAATACACACTATGTCACACTTCGATAAAAAGTCCTTCAAAAACACAGACCGACTTAACAGATTTCCATTTATATTCCACGAGGCAATCGCATAAGAGGCTAAGGGTCCTCGATTCATTTCTTCGCTGGGGTAGGTCTATTTGAAGGGCACAGAACACTGTAACATGTATGACCTCTTTTTTTACATGTGATACAGAACATATCGTTGTTGTACTTATTGTCCTTACTAGATACGTGGTCAGTGCCACCACAGCGGCCACAGATGGGAGATGCGGCGCAATCTGCCGCCACATGACCGAGTCCATGACAGGAGTAGCAACGTTTCGGTAGGAAATTAAATTCCTCGGCAGGCAGCTTCTCGTAGCCAACGCGGACGGAGTCCGCGAGAAAACGGTCTAGATTCTTTCTGGATTCAAAGTACACCTTGAATACTTTCGAATGTTCGTATTTTCCTATTTCCACTACTTTTACGGCATTTGGGACAATAGTTTCGACATCCGTGTGGGACATACTATTTGGGACTCGTTTTAGAACTCCGATGAACAAGCGCTCCTTCAGTGACGCTGTAACCGTGGGTGTCCTAGACCTCATATTTTCCATAATCTTCTCTGCAGTCGCCTTCGACTTGATGTAGAGCTTCCAGTCCTGTTTAGTCTTGCGAAGTTCGCTAATGTCGTCAGAATTTGGACATAAACTATCCACGAAACCCTTACGAGCAATTGGGTTGTCTAGAGTCTCTGGTAGGTCTTTCAGTACAACGGCATAGGATGGCTTAGTACTGACATGAGCATGACCATTATTGATAGAGACACTGTTGATAGAAACTTCAGTAGTTGCAGACATACTCGGAACAGCGTAGCTTTGGGCTGAGACGAAGTTCCGGAACTCTAAGCACAAGTCATTTACTTTGCGCGAAAGAGTCGCTGTAACTTCGCCAGGAATAGAGGGTACTTCATACGGCTCATATATGACGAACTTCGGTAGCTGGACATTATTCTTATAACAGTAATCCCACACATTCAGAATGTCCGCAAACGTATCCACTTTCTTCTGCCTATCCGTTTGGCGGGTAGACATCTGTCCCTCGGACCAAATAAACTTCTTTCCTTCATTAATTTTCTCTTCAGGAAAAAATCCGCAACCAGTTTGGATAATGTCAGCAGACGTATTTCCTGTACTCCTTGCCCATACAGCAAAATTTAAAACCGCATTCAGGACTAGTCGATCGGGCGGCATCTTCATACGAAATGAAATACAGCTCGGCAACGAAGGAACCTAGGAACAAAGGAAGTGTAAGAACCCCCCCACCTGGTCCCCGCAATTTATGGGTAATTTTAGACCGGCGGGTCCAATACGTCGCTTGAAGGAGATTCTCTCCCCTTTTCTGCTAATTCCCAGTACGCTTCATAACAATAACGAATCAAACATGGCACAATATAAAATTGAAACTGTAGATGGCGTGCCAATAATTTTGAAAAATCTGTAATTTTTAAAATCCAATAAAAATATATATATATATATATATATATATATATATATATATATATATATATATATATATATATATATATATATATATATATATATATATATATATATATATATATATATATATATATATATATCGCCAAGTGCTGAAAACCATGTAGCGATCAAGATTTGCCCAGGATTGCAAAAACCCGCCATTCCACTGGAGGTCCCAGGGGCCTTTTGGTTCTAAGCCAGCTTAAGTGCTTTGGTGTAGATCTGAGATGTGTTGGTCCTCGTCTTGCACTGGGTTCCGGGACCAAGTCTTTTCCTGAGGCCAAATAATTTCAATGATTTTTGATTTAAGAATTGCAGCTTGAAATGTTACGAGGTTAAAATATAATATTGTGTCAACATTTTTACTCACAAATTCAGACACTTCGAACTGGACTTTCCAGTTCGAAACTAATATCCGTGGTTTATTAAAATTTAATTTAGTTTAAATTTAATTTATAAACTTATACTGTAAGTTGGTTTTCATTTGTTAGGTAAGAGGCTCCTTATTAATCAGTACGCGACTACGTCCTGTTTAGGCTGGGGAGTTATTAATACTGGACTAGGAATCGATCATTTTATAACTAAAAAGTACATAGTATTAGTCATATTACTATCGGCAACTGTTGATCCGTCTGAGTGTGTTTGTTGTTAAACAGATTAATTTTTTTTATAGTTTCATTGAAAACAAGACATTGTCAGCTTTATAATTATTATTTTTTATTATTTATATAGATCTCAAAAAGTAATGTGCCAAAATGAGTGATAAGTACAGATTTAAAGAGATATGATCTCAAAATATTGATAATATTTAAAAACATAATAGAGACACAAAAAAATAACTTGATGAAAATTAAAACAATTGTTTAATCTTTTATGTCAAAGTAGATTTATTTTGTTAGGAAGAATTATCAACAGTAATAACATATTAAAAAATAACAAGGTCTAAAATTCTTATTCTGTTTTTAATGATTTTATCATATGTGGTGTTTCTTAGTTTCGAAAGAATTGTCTGTAGATTATTAATCATAATTTTGAAAAACTTAAATGACAGATCGATATTTGAAAACCCTAATTAAACAATTTATAATAGATGTGATAATACTGAGTGTGTTAATTATATAATAATAAACATTATCGAGCTAAGATAGAGGCTGTGTCACATATTTTTATTATTATGTTAGTAATTGAGAACTGACTGAGTCATCAAACTACTGTAGTATTCAATTTTTTTAATTATTAGATATCGTAAGATTAAGATGATAGACACGAGTATAGAATTTCTTAATATTGGCTGGTATAAAAGACAAAAATATTAAAGTAAGTAGTTAACTGTCCTAAAATAAAACTGCCGAGGGGGCAGATTGCAGTCTGTGGTTATATACACCTGGCTATGGATACGGGTGCTGAACTTTGTGTTAAGGAAAGGCAAAAGGAGAAAACGGAATCAAATGGGGCAGAAAAACTTAAGTAACCTTGCCATAATTTTGGCATATTCATTTCTTTTGGATTTCATCTTTGTCAGTTAAAGCATCCAAGTGTATGCTTGGACAAGTGGATAAACATCAAAACAGATAATCTTTTAACTGATGTATTTTTTATTATCACTAAAGCAGGTCTGAATACACATTAAAACTAAGTACGGCATGAAGAAATTTTTCTGAAGGTCTGAAGAATTTTCAGAAGGTCTGAAAAAATTTCTGAAGGCCTGGAAGATGTAATAGTAGTAAAATATTGTATTTGTATGTAACTCGGTCATGAACTACTTATTTATATGAGAATGCATATCTTGTTTTGAGTGCTAAACTACAACATGAACACACTGCCCCGTCACATA
Source organism: Artemia sp. Qi Xiang Cuo (assembly GCF_049724085.1). Classification (NCBI taxonomy): domain Eukaryota; kingdom Metazoa; phylum Arthropoda; class Branchiopoda; order Anostraca; family Artemiidae; genus Artemia; species Artemia sp. Qi Xiang Cuo. The sequence goes on from NW_028297703.1 coordinate 9,435, forward strand.
ATATTAATCGAGACCATATCATTATGTGTATCTCCGTTATCCTGTGTTTGTGTTGTTTCTCTTTTGATACTTTTTCTATGAGTTATTTATAAATTGTGTGTTACATTTTTTTTGTATATATCGTTAATTATTTTCGGAGTGTCTAGTATTTGTACTTGCCCTGTCTCTTTGTGGCTATTATTTTTAATTTTTTTTCTTTGTTTTGTTTTTCGGCTCTCACAATATTTGCTTTTTATAAAATTATCATTAAATTATTATGTTTTTTTGCTAAATTTAAATAAAAAGAAAATAAAAAATATTATATAATTATTAATTATCAAAGATTGATAGTTAAAGGATAAGTAAACTTTGATAATGTTCTTAGAATTTTTAAATATACTGTATATTAATCCTAACTTAATAAAAAAAGTGATTTACACTTTCTAAGGTAATTACTATTTATTGTGATATGAATAACTATAGTTTTAAAAGCATTTATTAGAAATAATACAGACGCGGTGCTGTTAATGCGGTAATTGAGTTTTTTAAATATTATGTGTTTGAAGTTTGAAAATTACTAATATTATGTATTGACAAGAGGAAGTTAAGAGAAATTTTAGTATAACTAAAACAATAAAAATCTCTCAGGAAGTTCATAAGTATGAGTATCGTAAGTTTAACAATATTAAATAATAAATTTGTTTCTTTAGGACGAATATTAATTATTATCATGAATGTTTGACCGAGAGAGGACTTAGATAACAGATGTAAGAGAATATAAGGGAATAAATATTAATAATAAGTAGTCACTTAAAATTGTACAAAGTAAAGTTGTAGTGGTTAGAGTGGGGAAGAAAAATAGAGCTTAATTCAAATTGTAAGGATTATTATCATAGATGGCGGATGCTGCTTAAACGAATGAAAAGAATTATGATTTTATTTAAAACGTCCCACTTGAAATAATTAATTATATCATAAAAGTTTGAACAGAGTACTTTTAACATCAAAATTAATCTTGCATAACGAGGAGTAAAAAACAACAATTCAAACTATACGTCAACTGATTGGTTTTATAATATACTGATACAGTTTAATTAACTAAGATTATGTACTTTTTGAGTTAATGATAGTCTCACATTTTCATGAAATAATTTAAAATTAAAAAAGAAGAAGACCAGCGAGACACAAGCTTAACAAACGAACATAGGGAAAATTAGTATAAAAGTTATTAGTAATAGATCTAGAAAAAGTATTTGTATAATTACTTTGATAAATGTTGATTTATATTGATTGTATGACATATAAACTCTATGTACATAAGAAACATACCCAACATCTGAAATAAAATATTAAATTTTTAATTTTGTATTTTCATGAGGTCTAGGAAGAGTCTTACATTTTCGGAGTGAAATGTGTTCGCACTTGTAACTTCGAATAAAACTTAATAAATTTGCTGTATTTTTTTTTTCAGATTAAATTTATTATATTTTATTATTTACTGCAGTTTTAATAAATATTTAATATTAATCTCATGCATAAACTTAAAATTAACCGAATAATTTAATATATATAATTATAAATATAGAAAAAAGAATATTATCCGGTTATACTTATTGTGTTACATTAAGAATGAAAAGGTATGTTTTACTAAATATATGTTATACAAAAAATAAAACATTAAATTAAAATAAAACTACATATACATGGCACACAGACCCCCCCCCCAAAAAAAAAACAAAATAAAAAAAGATTCAAAGTCTTTCGTCCCGGATTGATATTTTTGTAAGTAGATTAAAAGGGTGACCCTGATAAATAAGTGTTGATGAATTACAATATATTTTTTCATGTATAATATAAATAAATTTAGCCATTTATGTTATATTACCCCCTCGCACTGATGGAAATCACAACAGCCGCTAAATAAATTATAATAAAACGGACGAGCAGAATGTCTATTGTTATTGTGACCTTTTTATCTCAGTCATGATAATAATATCTGCTGCTAAAGAAATTTTATTTTTATCTAATACATGTTAATTGACATTTTTGGAAGGAGACTTGATCTAACTTAGTTTCATTAATTAAGAGCATAAAATGTAATGACGTTCTTACGTATTCATTAGTAGTCAATCATTAAGAACAGAACAATATAAATAAGCGTACTGTTCAA
>NW_028297704.1:0-11581 GCF_049724085.1 Artemia sp. Qi Xiang Cuo
ACACACACACACACACGAAAACTCACACACACACGCCAAAACTTGCACACACACAATAACTTACACTCACTCACAAAAACTTACACACACACAAAAAAACTTACACACACACATTAAAAATTACACACACACACGAAAACTTACACCCACACGATTAAACTTACACACACACACACACAAAAACTTACACACACACACACACACAAACTTACACAATCACAATAAAACTAACAATCACAAAAAAATTGACAAACACACAAAAACTAACACACACACACACACACACACACACAAAACTAACACACACACAAAAACATGAAAACTCACACACACACACACCAAAACTTACACACACACAAAAACTTACACACACACACACACGCAAACAAAAAATTAAACATTAACAAAAAAAAAAATCACACAAACATTCACAAAAACTTACACACACAAACACACACACACAAACTTACACACACACACACGAAAACTTACACACACACGCCAAAACTTACACACACAAAAACTTACACACACACACACACACACACACACAAAAACATACACATGCACTCCAAAACATACATCCAAACAAAAACTTACATGAACACAAAAACTAACACACACACACACACACACACAAAACTAAAACACACACACACACAAGAAAAAACACAAACACACACTCAAAAAATAAAAAACCAAAAAAAACATACACACACACACACAAACACAAACTAACACAACAAAACAAAAAAACTCACACAAACACAAGAAAAAAAAAATACACACACACACACAACAAAAAAAAATACACACAAAAACTAGAAAAAGAAAACACACACGCACAAAATAAAAAACACACAAACACAACACCCTTATCCAGCACAAATTAAAAAAAACAAAATCACTAATAAAAAAAACATAATAAACATACACACACACACACACACACAAACTTACACACACACACACACACAAAAACTTACACACACACACACACACACACAAAAACTTACAAAACCAAACGAAAACTTAAAAGAACACAAAAACTAACATGCACACAAAAACTAACACACACACACACACACAAAAATTACACACACACACACACACACTAAAACACACACACAAAAGAACAAAAACAAACACACACAAAAACTTAAAAAAAAACACACACACACACACACACACACACAAAAACTAACACAATAAAAAAATAAAAATCACACACACCCGCACAAGAAATTACACACACACACACACACACACACAAAACTACCACACACAAACACAAAAAAAAACACAAACACCCAAAAAAAAACACACACAAAAACTTAAACACAAACACAAACACAAACAAAAACTTACACACACACACCCACAAAAAAATTTCACAATAAAAAACTTACACACACACACACACAGACACACACACACACAAACTTACACACACACACACACACACACACACAAACTTACACAAACACACAAAAAACTTATATCCAAACGCAATATATTACAAACAAAAAAAATTACACACACACACAAAAACTTACACCCACACTCAAAAACTAACATTTACACAAAAACATACACACACACAAAAAATTACACACACGCACACAAACTTACACACACACACACACACAAAAACTTAAACACACACACACGAAAACTTACACACACACGCAAAAACTTACACACACACACAAAAACTTAAACACATACACACACACACACACACACACACAAAAAAACTAACAAAATAACACTAAAACTTACATTCACACAAAAAGTTATACACACACACACGAAAAATTACACACACACACGTCAAAACTAACACACAAAAGATCTTAGACACACCAAAAATTACACACACACACACACACAAAAACTTAAACACACACGCAAAAAAATACACACACACACACACACACACACAAAAACTTACACACACAAAAACTTACACACACACACACACACACAAAAACTTAAACACACAATCACAAAAAAACACACACACACACAAAAAAAATTACATACACACACACGAAAACATACTCACACACAAACAAATACACACACGCACAGACACATACATACACACAAAAACTTACACACACGCACAAAAACTTACACACACCCACACACACGAAAACTTATTCAAACACACGAAAACTACAATATCACAGTTACATTGTCTTAATTTTTCAAATTTCATTTTGAATTTCTATTGTGAAATGCAAGAGTTTGAATATTTCAGTAGTGACTTGCTGTGCATTACCGTCTCACAGTTACATTCTCTTGATTTTTCGAACTAAATTTTAAATTTCTCTCTTGAACTGCCAGAGCTGGACAATCGGGTTGGTAGTCAACCAGATCAGTATTGAGGTCCCACCCCATCAGCCTGGACGGTGGACATCCTTTAGCTCAGACTTGGGGTCGTAGCCCACCAGCCTGAATGGTGGAAATCCACTAGCTCAATATTGGGGTCTCAGTCCACCAGCCTGAATGGTGGAAATTCACTAGCTCAGAAGTAGGGTCATAGTCCACCAGCCTGAATGGTTGAAATTCACTAGCTCAGAATTGGGGTCTTAGTCCACCAACCTGAATGGGTGAAATTCACATTAGACGAGGTTACGTGCGCACACACACACAGAGAGAGGCGACTACCACACAGGGACAACAAACACACAAAGAGACGACACCTAACCTTTTCCGGCGAGTATGGTTAGGTTAGGTTAGGCTAGATTAAGTTAGGTTAGGTTAAGTTCGGTTAGGTTAGCCCACGTACGCTTCACTTAGGTTAGCTTTGGTTAGGTGAGAGACAGGCCAAACGTTAGGTATATGATTAGGTTCGGTTTGGTTAGATTAAGTTCGCTTCGGTTAATGTTGGTTTGGGTTGGGTAGCCTTCGGACGCGCGCGTTCGTGGGCGCCCCTAGCCTAACCTAACTTAACCTAACCTAACATTATAATCACTGGGCTACACGCAAAAAACTACATTAGATATGTATATATTTTGTATTTAATATTTTTAAATTTTATATTATGTATTTTATTTTATATAATATTTTATATTATAATCACAGGGTTGCAGGCAAAAAATCACATTGTATATGCATATATCTTATATTGTTTCTGAGCTAAATTTTTAACTCTACAGCAATTCATGCGTATTTGGGAATTATTAGTAACAACTTATTGCTATTCAGCATTTATCTTAGAGTGAACTATCTGAAATTACTATTAACAACTGAAATGGCAGAAACTGGCTTATTGTAGCAATACAATAATAAATATAGAATAAAGTAATGTCTGGTACAAAGAATAAAACTATGGTCGTGACTCTAAAAAGCTCAAAGATGCTATAAAGTATGGAAAATATACCTAAGCGCATTTTTATATAAATTTAGTCATATTGGCTTTAAAAAAGTATTTAGTTGTTAAAATTAGCTTCTGTCGTTATTTAGTATTGACCCTTATCCTATACGTATCTATATGAATACACGTAAAAACATTTGAAGACACACGCTTTTATCTCCAAATTTCCTAAAAAAAAAAGGTTTCTTCCTCTTTCTGCAAGGAAAAATTTAAATTTTTTGAGATTTAAATTAAAAATTACGGGCCGTTATAAAATTTCATAGCTATTGAAAGACAACATTTATGTCATGACCGTACCAAACTTACATTTGTAGATAAAAGAGTATATTTTTAAATCTTCTTATTTATATTCGTTATGATATCAATGAAAATAGATAAGGGTCGTTTAGGTTTTAATTTTGTTTTTATTCAGGAATTTTAATTATGAGTTTCTAATAGCCTCTCTTTTATTTTAATGAGTGCAGGTATTGACTTACTTGACTAAAGTCCCATCCGTCCTTGAAGGCCGTCTTGGGGCCTCTTTCTTCGTAATGGCGTGGATATGGCTCCTGTATGTCCAACAATCTTTGGCTAGGCGGAGAAGGTCCCAAAGACGATGAGGCGCAAAGTTTTCCTTCCACCTCTTTGGGGGAAGATCACGAGGATGAGAACCGTGAATTAGGCCTCCAAAGATGGTTTTCAGGAGACGGAACTAACTCATCTGTTTGACAGTGACCAAGCCACTCAAGGTGCTGGAGTTGGATATTGATGAAGATTGTTGATTGGATTTTAAGGCGCTCAAGAAGTTCGACGTTTTAGATTCGATCAAGGTAGGTAATATCAGCAGTGCGGTGGAGACGTTTAATTTCAAGCACTGCCAGTCGACACTGGTCATCTACCTTCAATGTCCATGGGTTTATATAAATATTCGTATATAAATGTTTACTCTACACTGTATTGAACAAGTCGTGATTTATTTGAATTAGTTATTCTTGTGTCTCATATTATGTAATAATAATGTTTAATAAATCACGATGATGACAAATTGTAATATTGTATGTATAATAAATAACTTATCATATATTAAAATAATATAATTGCATATTTATGATAGAGGTTATAGCCTAAATAATAATTAGCTACTATTTTTTAAATATTCACTTGTTTACTCTACTTAATCGGCTTATGTTGTCATTATTTTATATTATAGTACATCGATATGAAGATCTTTGTGGACACAGATTCGGACATACGCTTGGCAAGGCGATTGAGGCGAGATATTGAGCAAAGAGGGAGAGATCTTGTTGGCGTTCTTCAACAATACCAAAGATTTGTAAAGCCAGCATTTGACCATTATATTGCACCTTTGATGGCTCACGCTGATATCATTGTCCATAGAGGGGGTGAAAATGCAGTTGCAATTGAATTGGTTGTACAGCATGTTCATTCGCAATTGAAAAAGGTAGCGCCTTTTACATATCGGTAATTCGAAGGATGGGTGAATCCAACCATTATAATGTTCCTTTGATAGTTCATTCTGATATCATTGTCCCAAGAGGGGGGGATAAAATTGCTAAGGAATCGGTTGCGCAGCTTGTTCTTTTGCAATTAAAAAAGGTAGAATTTTCAACATATTAGCAATGCGAAGACGGGGGGAAGTCGACCATTACACTGTTCCTTTGATAGCTCACCCTGATATCATTGTCTGAAGAGTGGAGGAGAGCATAGGTGTAATTGAATTGGTCGTGTAGCATGTTCCTTCGCAATTGAAAAAAAGTAATATCTTTTACAGTAGGACTGACAGCTTGACAAAATACAGTAGTAATTGAATTGATTGTGTAATATCTGGTTAATTAAGGCCTGAAATTGAATAGACCATATTTCAGTTAACTTTCGCTTTCAGCCTGTTTTCTTTTCGGCACGTTTCTCATCCTTAACCGATTTCAGAAGCTTATTCTTCAGTAAATCGCTATTAAGTTTCTAAATATTAAAAATAATAAAAACAATAAAAAATAATTCTGTATCAATTAAATTTTTTATTTAATAGTCAACTATTTCAGAAACCTGTTCTTTATTTATTACATGTTTTGGTTTTGTTCGTGAACTTTTATCGGATCCCTCAATTTTTCATGGAATAGTTCATATACCTTATCGATTCTCTTTATTCTTCTTTTTCCTTATAGTGGGGGAGTGGGGGGGACTTTTAACATCCAATAAGGAAAAAAAATTATAAATAAACAGAAAAATGGAATGTTAATAGGTTAAAACGTAAAACAATAATTAAAAAAAATACTTTGTTTATGGATGTAAAGAGTAAAGTTGAGACTTGAGACAAACAAAAATTATTGTTTCCCAGCGAATGCAACCTATAATGCACAACTAGCACAAATAAACAGACTGATGATATTTTCTTGTTTATAGAACTAAACCGAGATAGAGCTTTACTCGAAACACAAAACCCACGCATAAGAAACAAGAACGCTTAGCTTTTATTTCGTAAATTCTATCTAACACCCACTATGTTTCAACTCCTGAAAAAATCCTGAATTACTTCGAGTTTTCAGTAAAGCTCTATTGTTGGATAATTTTACAACCATGCAAATTCGAGCAGCATCCAGCACATACCGTAATCCAAAAAATTAAAAAAAAAACTTTAAGGCCCAAAATTTTTTAACTTAGGTGAAAAGCCCTGCAGATCAATATGGTGGCGGCAGGAATCTACAGTAGTAAGGCCATAGGGAATACAAGTAGTGATTGCGTAATTTGTCTTACCTCTCGCCTGAGGCATGAATATACAGTGTAGTCTAACCGGTACACTGACTTACCACGGGTCAGTCACCTATTACTACGAACGGTACTTGCCTTAGCAGACGGGTTTCTGCAAAGTTTTATAGGCTTCCTTTAAAAAATACCAGTTAAAAAAAAAAAAAAAAACATGTATCAATGATCTTTCTTCTGGCAAAAAAATACCAATTCCAATAAAAACTGGTAAAACATGTTAATAACCTGTAAGTTATAGCTATCTGATAACTCGTTCAGTATCGCATATATTATTAGCGGTATCAATAGTATTTCATTTGCGTAAAGCTATCTCGATTTGACAAAACTTTTATCGTTCGCATAAAACTAACTCAATTTGCAAAAATGGTATTCCATTTGCGTAACTCTGCTCTGAATTTCCTTAATGAGGATATAAATAATATAGAATGGCATTGTGACTTGACCTAGCTTTACCTCTCCGATGTGGTCTGTATAATACACAAGTAACGTTTGAAAAGTATTGTCAATTTAAAATAGGATCTTACGTTCCCTTCGTCCCCCCATTTCTGAGGGGTCGGGGATGGTAGGAGAGGGGGAGGGGGCGTCAATTTTGGAGATTTCTGATAACAAGTACCATTCATTGCGATCGTAGCTCTATGTTGGCTCGTTTTAAATACTTCAGCTTACCTATTCACTTGTGTTAAATAAAAATCTTGAATCTGGAAAATGAAAAAATAAGTATTTAAACAAAATGTACGATGCTGCTAATTAAAGAATAGTAGGCTACACTCATAATTGTTTGCATGAGGGTTCAGTTAAAGAGGTCTCACTTGCACGAGGGTTCAGATGCATGGGGGTTCACTTGCTTAGGGTCAGTTACACGGGCAATGGCGCACACACAAAAGCCAAATGAATGACATTGCGACTTGACCTAGCTTTACCTCTCCGATGTGGTCTGTATAATACACATCTGGGGAGGGGAGAATAGAGGTAAGTATTTAGTTTAAAAAATGCTAGGAGGACTTGAGTTTTGTGGGTAGGGTGAAAAATGGTACTTATTCAATATCCTGGTAAACATTATACCTCATTCTTTTATTCTAGCTTAACTTCTAGGAATAGGACTTCATTCCATCGGCTAAATCAGTTTATTCATCTATAACGGTGAACAAAAAGACTATTAATTCTCTGTATTCTTCTGATCATGCGCCCATTCCTCCTTCTCTCTTCTTATTCTGATCATGCGCCCACTCCTCCTTCTCACTCGGGCTCAGTTGACGTCTCAGTATCCGGTAAAAATTGCAAATTCCACTCGTTCTCCACAGCTCATAATATCCATCATGAGTAATATAGTGTGAGTCATCGATCTTAGGTTCCCAGTCTAGAAATGAAAATTAAAAGGCTTAAAATATATGGAATTTGTATAAGCTGTAATTGGCAAAAATTATTACTTCACGATCGATCTTATATACATAAAGATAATGTATTAAAAAGACCGTAAAAAAATTTTTGTTTCAGTGTAAGCCCGTGAAACTTCTATGGTAAGCACCATTTATCAGATAGCTAAGGAGGGTTCAGTTACATGAGGGTTCAGTTAAAGAGGGTTCAGTTGCATGGGGATTCAGAAGCTTGGGATTCAGTTAAAGAATACCTCCTCGACAGATATATTTTTTTAATGTATTTTATAGCTATTACCAAAACGTCTAGCATAAAGAGCAAGGTATTTCAGAGGGGCAGCTCGCTTCATATACGGGATAATTTGCATTCGTCTTAGTTTTTAATGATGTTCCTTATTTTCACTTGAAAATGCTGTTTTCGCAAGAAAATAGCTGGTCTTTAGCAAACTTAGCCATAGCTAGTTGAAACTCTGCATAAATATCTTCTTTTTTAGCCTAATTGCGTAGGTACTGAAGGAATATTGAACATTTTTTATGATTTTGCGTGTTTTCTCAAGAAAATATCTTTTCCTTAGCAAACTCAGTCATAGCTAGTTTCAACTCTGCATAAATATCTTCGTTTTTATCCTAAATACGTAGATAATAAAGGAAAATTTAATATTTTTTCTGAGTTTGTTTGTTTTCATAAGAAAATAGGCGTTATTTAGCAAACTTAGACATAGCTAGCTGAAACCTTGCATAAATATCTTCATTTTTTAGCCTAATTGCGAAAATACTAAAGGAACATTGAATACTTTTTCAGATTTTGTGTGTTTTCTCAAGAAAATAAATGGTCTTTAGCAAACTTAGCCATAGCTAGTTGGAACTCTACATATATATCTTCATTTTTAGCCTAATTGCGTAGGTACTAAAGGAACATTGAACATTTTTCTGATTTTGTGTGTTTTCGCAAGAAAATATCTGGTCTTTAGCAAACTTAGCCATAGCTAGTTGAAACTCTGCAAAAATATCTTCATTTTTAGCCTAATTGTGTAGGTACTAAAGGAACATTGAACATTTTTTCTGATTTAGTGTGCTTTTTGCAAGAAAATAGCTGGTCTTTAGCAAACTTAGCCATAGCTAGTTGAAACTCCGCATAAATATCTTAATTTTTAGCCTAATTGCGTAGGTACTAAAGGAACATTGAACTTTTTATCTGATTTTGTGTGTTTTCGCAAGAAAACAGTTTGTCTTTAGCAAAATTAGCCATAGCTAGTTGAAACTTTGCATTAATATCTTCTTTTTTAGCCTAATTGCCTAGATACTAAAGGAACATTTTTTTTGTATCTATTTGTATCAATTTTCGGTTTTTTAGAGTTTGAGTTACTATTGAGCCTTACGTGCCTGAAATCATGAATTAGAATATTTAATTAGCTGTTTGGGTTTTCAGACATAGTTTTTTAGATGTTCATGGGTGTTAGGTTCCTGGAGGGTTTTATGACTCCTCCCTCCAATGAATTCAGATGGTTTTAGGACTCATCCCCCTAGCCATAACTCCATTTAACCTTGAGCGAAGATATAAAAGTTTGATGAAGTATTTTTCTACTTAACAACTACATTCATAACTTCCAAGATGATAGGACTGTATGCCACAGAATTTATCAGTTACCGAGAGTTCAATGACTCCTCCCCGCAATGACTTCCAGGGGTTTTATGATTCCTCCCCACAATGAATTCAGATGGTTTTAGGACTCATCCACCTAGCCATAACTCCATTCAACCTTGAGCGAAGATATAAAAGTTTGATAAAGTATTTTTCTACTTAACAACTACATTAATAACTTCCAAGATGATTGGACTGTATTACACAGAATTTATCAGTTTGAAAAAATCATCTTGTGGTGTTATATTTGAATGTGCATTTTTTTTATTGTCTATGGAACTCGAAGAAATTGACTGTTATCATTGGATAGTAAACTATAACATGTTTGAGTTTGATAAAAGCTTGTGGAGTACTACATTACGTCATATAAACAGACTGGGATTCTATGATAGAGTGATTACACCACTTAATAATGCTGGTCGGGAACTGAGAAATGTTCAGGAGGAATTCAGTGAAATTTGCAGATTTTTGGAATTGAAGCACTCTACGTAAAGGGCAATGTACCTACATATAAAGTTTTAATTCAAAAGTGTGACCCTAGGATTCCAATTTTCAATCTAGAAGAGTTTAAGTGTCCTTAATTTGAAGGGGGTTATCACCGTCCTGAAGACGAGGTTAGGTTTTTCGCACAATGGATACCTAAGAACATACCCGATTGTGATAAATCCATAAGACATGGTAAAAACTATTCTATATCATGGGACCATCGTTTGTGGATGTTTAAGAGTAAACCCTAAGTACTATTTCTTATGTAAACATTTGTTGTTGTGTTTTTTTTTCTAAAAAAAATCTCTTAATAAGTTTAATCGTTAAATATCTTAAGCTTAACCCGTCTTTATTCTTTAGAATAGTTCTATTGTAAGCAAGTAACAAACTCTTTCCTGAAGTCACCTCTTGGATACACAATGCAGAAACTTCATTTAAGAAACTATGAAAAAATTGTAAGTAAGTAAGTAACAAATTCATTCTTGAAGTCACCTCTTGGATACACAATGCAGAAATTTCATTAAATAAATTATGAAAAAATTGTAAGTAAGTAGCAAATTCTTTCTTGAATTCACCTGCTGGATAAACAAAGACATTTCATTTAAGAAATTATGACAAAATTCTAAGTAAGTAACAAACTCTTTATTGTTTTCATGACTTAGCTACACGATGTAGAAATTTAATTAAAGAAATTATGAAAAAATTCTAAGTAAGTAACCATTTCTTTCTTGAAGTCAACTCTTGGATACACAATACGAAAATTTCAGTCAAGAAATTACGAAAATATTTGTAAGTAAGCAACAAATTCTTTATTGATTTCACCTCTTGGATATACAGTACAGATACTTCATTCAAGAAACTATGAAAAAATTGCACGTAAGTACGTGCGCGCACGTAACCTCGTCTAAATGAACCTTAAAAAAATGAAATAAAGCTATGTCGACTTTGCATGTCTCTCTCACTTTGTATGCGCCGTCGTGGTGTGTAACCACTCACCAATCAAGTTATTGTATATTGAGCAACCTCCGCTGTCTCTGATTGGTCCCTAAAAATGGGTGTTGTCTAAAAAACCAGTCTGGCTGAAAACGTGGAGTTTTCGTACTGCTAACTTTTTGCAATGTGTAGGAACCAGTAGGGAATCCCCGCTCGTTTGGAAAGGTGCCAAGGAAAGGCATGCAAATAGCATGTAGTTTCAAAACGTGTTTAATCACGTTTCTTGAATGAAGTATCTGTACTGTATATTCAAGAGGTGAAGTCAATAAAGAGCTTGTTACTTACTTACAAATATTTTTATAATTTCTTGAATGAAATTTCCGTATTGTGTATCCAAGAGTTGACTTCAAGAAAGAAATTGTTACTTACTGAGAATTTTTTTCATAAATTATTTAAATGAATTTATACATCATTTATGTAAGGTACAATTGTTGTCTATACATAGAAAAAAAATTTACGTTATTTAGATTTTTTAACTTATGTTATTATTAATTATAGGTACAGTATTTCCCGTAGGATGCCTCAAAAAATTTTTCGTTAATTACATGAAAGTTAATTCTTAGTTTCTTGAATAAAATCTCCATATTGAGCATCCAAGAGTTAACTTCAAGAAATAAATTGCTACTTACTGTGAAAATTTTAATAATTTCATGAATTTAATTTCTACATCGTATATCTAACTCGTGAAAATAATAAAGAGTTTGTTACTTACTTAGAATTTTGTCATAATTTCTTGAACGAAATGTCTTTTTGTTTATCCAACAGGTGAATTCAAAAAAGATTTTTCTACTTAGACTGAGAATTTTTTCATAATTTCTTGAATTTAATTTCTACATCGTATATCTAACTCGTGAAAACAATAAAGAGTTTGTTACTTACTTAGAATTTTGTCATAATTTCTTGAACGAAATGTCTTTTTGTTTATCCAACAGGTGAATTCAA
>NW_028297705.1:0-11580 GCF_049724085.1 Artemia sp. Qi Xiang Cuo
AAAAATCAGAAACCAGTCTGATAGCACATACTTCAAAGAAATGGAACAGTGGATATTACATGGGTGATAGACAGCTTTTCCTACAAAATCATTCCTAAATGCAAAATTTGACAATTTCTAGTTTTTGGTAGAAAAAAATGTTATACAATCTCAATTATACTTTCAAAACCTATTTGATCACTCTATAGGTATATAACATAAAAGGTTTGGTCGCTTTTTGCAATGTGCACGTCAAACTGCACTGTATATTCATGCCCCTGGGCTTGTAGGGTTAAAACTGTGTGTATGGATACTACTAACGTAGTAGAAAGGTCTGGAAATTAAGTTTTTGAGGATGACAACCTCCCCCCAGCCTTCAGGGCAAGGGTTGTTAGTTATGCCCTGGGGGCATATAAGGTTTTAATAGAAAGCGTTGTCCTTGAAACTTCAAAAGGGCTCATTTGATTGGAAATTGAAAGGGCTAGTGCCTTTTTTAATAGTTGAAAGGGATTGGAGAGCAACTAACGCCCCTCACACGCCCACCATTTTCCCCAACATGTGCAGTCAAAGTTTTAAGATGGCCATTTTGTTTAACGTAGTTAAAAGTTCTGGAAATTATGTCTTAGAAGATGACAACCACCCTCACAGCCCTTAGGGTAAGGGTTGTAATTTATGCCCTGGGGGCGTATAAGGTGTTTATAGAAAGTGTTATCGTAGAAACGCAAAAAGGGCTCATTCGATTTGAAATCGAAAGGCCGAGTGCCCATTTTAATAGTCGAAAGTGATAGGAAGGCTGGAAATTTTCATATTAAAGATCAATGTGGGTATAATGTATGATGTTGCTGTTGCTTGTTGCTGTTGTTTAGACCAGGGCACTTCATATCGAAGGAGTTGTCGTATGAACTTCGAAAAGGGCTCTTTCGATTGAAAATAGAAAAGACTGATGCCCTTTTTAATAGTCGAAAGTGATTGGAGCGCAACTAATCCTCCTCCCACTCCCACCCTCCCATTTGCCTTTATGTTTAAAAATTAAATCTTGCCTTAAGATTAAATCAAAATGCACTGCGTTAATGCTAATTCCCAATAAGGCATCTCAGCAGTTTTCCAAGAACGACTGAGGGTATTATGTTCACCAAGTCAAAATAGCGTAAGTGTATCCAAGCTATCAACAAAAGTAAGCAGATTTATTTGCAAACAAATGAATTGTATATTGTAGTTGTATAGTTGCCCTGGTATGAGAGCAACGAACGCCCCTCTCATGCCCACCATTTCTCCAAACACATCCAATCAAAGTTTTGAGATAGCCATTTTGTTTAACATAGTTGAAAGTCCTGAAAATTAGGTCTTTGAGGATGACCAATCCCCTACAACTCTTGGAGCACAGGTTGTAAGTTATGCCCTGGGGGCATATAAGGCTTTTATAGAACGTTTTGTCGTAGAAACTTCAGAACGGCTCATTAGATTGGAAATTGAAAGGGCTTGTGCCCTTTTCAATAGTCGAAAGTTATTGAAGGGCAACGAACCCCCCTCTCACGCCCACCATTTCCCCAAATACATTGAATCAAAATTATGAGATGGTCATTTTATTTAGCTTAGTTTCAAGTTCTGGTAATTAGGCCTTTTAGGAAGACTACCCTCCCCCAAAACCCTCTAGGCATGGGTTGTAATTAATGCCCTGGGGGCACATAAGGTTTTTGTTATAAGGTTTAATATTTGCATGCTACCACTGTTATTACAATTACCACTAGTCCCCGGCGTCGCACCTATAAGAGAATAAATTTTAGTCTTCTTCAAATCCAATTTTTATTTACAAGATATTCTACCCATTCATGAGGTAGCATCTAATAGAAGTTTTGAGATAGCCATTCTATTCAAAATAATCTAAATATCATATAACCTGGCTTTTGGGGTTGAAACAAACCCCACAGATAAGGGGCAAGGATTATATAATGCCCAGGGGGTATTTTAGGTTTTTACGGAAGGGATGGTTGTTTAAGTTTAGAAAGGCTTTGTCTTTCTCCCTGAAAAAGACTATGTCAATATAAAACGAGCAGAAATTAATTATAAAAAAATTTCGACAAAACAAGTTTTTCAAAAAAAAGTAAAGAACTCCATTAAACCAAAATGAACAAAAATAGAATCAAATAATCTACCAGGCATACAACTACCAGCAAATCAGTATCAATAAATAAATGAAACCCAAAACAAACCGAAATCAAAATATGTCAAACTCAAAACAAGCTGAACTTAATCTGAGTAGGGTTCTAAACACTATGCTTTCTAAGAGCCAGAATATATTTTGTATTTTATTCAAAATATTTTCTTTAATTGTTTTCTCTTTTATAACCTTAATAAATCAAAAATTAATTAAGATTTTATGGAATAAATATCAGCATATTTACATTAAACTGACAATGCATATTTTTTTCATTAAATTCATTCGAATTTTTTTTTCAGTTCTTTACTGAAAATGTTTGACACTAAGCATTATTTCTAAATACCCTTTGATGATAGTTCTATCTGATCTTCCCATAAATTTTGTAATTGTGTTTTTTTATTTTATTTTTTTTATTCATTATGAATTATCTAAGGACCCTATGTTGTTTACAGGTCATTTATAGCTGCTGCATCTTCTTAGTCTGAGGACAGCTTTGACTAGAAAGCATTTTAATTTTTCCCTCCCCATACGCACTGTCTTGCAGAGCTGTCTGAATTTGGTCTTGTTTTATGTGTCTTTCCTCTTATGCAAAAAGGTGAGCATTACGGAGATGCACTATTTTTATAATGTCATTATTTCTCTTTCCAAGTCTACTTGAGCAGTAGCATCTAGTGTGATTTCCCAGATTTTTGACCTTGTCCTCTCTATGATTTTTTATTTAATTTTTTTTTTTGAACTCATATTTTTTGTTTTGCTTGTTCAATATCTAAACATCTTGTCCTCAGGCTGTTAGTTTTGGGATTTCAAATTTCTCAGTATCTTTTCTAAGTGGTAATCTCTGCTGCTTGGGGTCCAATAGCCTTAGCAGTAATGTAGCAGCAAGAACGAAATTTTCCATACCGTTTTGAACTGGTGGCAGCTCCCCTCAACACTCAACAGTGGAATGCCAATGATTTCTATTTCCGAACGGTCAATATTTGAGCAGTGAAATTGACATGAGGAGAAGCAGGACTGTCTTTATATCTATGTAAAGGTATTAGCACTTGTATGCAGAAAGAGCGTTTTTATTGTGAATGGGCTATTATGCACTACATGATGATGCCGTCAGACGCCATCAAAACATCATGAACCACCTCCATCTTGGCCAGATGCAGAATCAGTCATTGTCCGAAAGTTTCCTGTGAACAGTTGCATATCTTTTTTTTTAGTAGTTGTTAGTTGTTTTTTATAGCTGATTATATAAAAAGCAATCTTTCTGTAGGTCAGGAGAGTCATGAATAGAAGCATAAGCGTTTACGCTTATGCGCCTTAGCAGCTACGATTACTACATTGAAGGAACGACTAATCATTCTATCATGATTTGGGTAATGTTGCTTGATTTTGGGTCTTTTTCCAGCACAACTGACTCAGCCTCTTCCTGTTGGAGTAATCGATGTTCTTGTAGGCTTCATCCGTCACTTGAATCAGAGCTGTACTGACAACATTGCTTGTCTGGTACTGGGTAATGAATAATTTTCTTTGACCTTGTAATTCCTGCTTGACATAAAATAAGAGGCAACGCTGTTGCGTTGCCTATAGTAAAGGCCATACGGCTTCAATGTTTTATCATTTTTTTTTCCAGAAGCACTTCATATGGAAGGGGTCGTCGTAAGAAACTTCAAAGGGGGCTCCTTCGATTGGAAATCGAGAGTTCTAGTGCCCTTTTTAATAGTCGAAAATCATTGGAGGGCAACTACAAACCCCCCCCCTCCCACGCCCATTATTTTTCCAAACACATCTAATAGAAATTTTTAGAAAGTCATTCTGTTCAGCATAGTTGATATCCAGATAGAACATATATTTTTGAGGAGGACACTCCCCCACAACCCTCAGGGCAAGGGTTTTAAGTTATGACCTCGGGGTGTGTAAGGTTTTATAGAAGGCGCTATTGTAGAAACTTCAAAATAGGCACATTGGATTGGAAATTCAAAGGGCTAGTGGCCTTTTTCATAGTCGAAAGTGATTGAAGGGCAACTAGCCCCCCCCACGCCCATTTTTTCCCCAAACACATCCAATCAAAATTTTGAGATAGCCATTTTGTTCAGCGTTGATGATTTCCAGATAGAAAATATGTTTTTGAGGAGGACAATCCCCCACAACCGTCAGGGCAAGGGTTTTAAGTTATGCCCTGGGGACATATAAGGTTTTTATAGAAGGCGTTGTCGTAGAAACTTCAAAAAAGGCTCATTCGATTAGAAATTTAAAGGGCTAGTACCCTTTTTAATAGTCGAAAGTGATTGGAGGGTAACTAGCCCCCCCCCCTCGCCCATCATTCCCCCCAACATATCCAATCAAAATTTTGAGATAGCCATTTTGTTCAGCGTAGTTGATTTTCAGTTAGAAAATATGTTTTTAGCAGGACACTCCCCCACAACCCTCAAGGCAAGGGTTTTAAGTTATACCCTGGGGGCATATAATTTTTTTTATAGAAGGCGTTGTCGTAGAAACTTCAAAAAAGGCTCATTCGTTTGGAAATTCAAAGGGCTAGTGCTCTTTTTAATAGTCGAAAGTGATTTGAGGGCAACTAACCCTCTCATGCCCACCTTTTCCCCAAACACATCCAATCAAAATTTTGAGACAGCCATTTTATTAAACGTAGTTTTAAGCTCTGGAAATTAGGTCTTTGAGGATAACAACTCCCCCACAGCCCTCATGGCAAGGGTTGTAAGTTATGCCCTGGGGGCATATAAGGTTTTGTATAGACTACATTGTCGTATAAACTTCAGAGAGGGCTCATTTGATTGGAAATTGAAAGCTCTAGTTCACTTTTTAAGCAACAAAAGATATTGGAGGGTAACCAGCTCCCCCCCTCCCCGAAACTCTATTTTCCCAAAAGCATCCAATAAAAGTTTTAATATAGCTATTTTATTAAAAATAGTTCAAAGATCATATAACAAAAAAGCCGGTGTTGACACAACCCACCAGGGCCCGGGGGCAGGTGTTGTAATTTATGTCCTGGGGGTATATATTGTCCTTATGGAAGAGTTGCTCTTAATAACTGCAAAGAGGGATCATTTGATTGGAAATTGAAAGTTCTAGTTCACTTCTTAGGGTCAAAACAGATTAAAGAGCACCTATCCCCCCCCTCCACGCCCTTTTTTCCTCAAACCCATTTGATAAGAACTTTGAGATAGCTTTTTTTTTAAATAGTTCAAAGACCATATATCGAAAACTCAGGGGCCAGAAAAGCCCCCAATGGCCGAAGTGCCGGTGTTGTAATTTATGCCCTTGGGAACTAAATGGTTCTTATGCAAGAGATACTTGTAAGAAATTCAGGGATGGCTCATTTAATGAGAAATTGAAAGTTTTAGTTAATATTCTCCAAGTCAAAATATATTGGAGGGCAACTAGTCCCCCAAGCCCTTTTTTCCAAAATGCTTCCAATAAACATTTTGAGATAGGCATTAAGTTAAAAAATTTCTCAAATGTCGGATAACAAAAACTCAGGTGTCGTCACAACCCCCCAATGGCCCGGGGGCAGGCGTTGTAAGTTGTGCCCTGGGGCATATATTGTTCGTATGAAAGGGATCCTCGTATAAACTTCAGAGAGTGCTCATTTGATTGGATATTGAAAATTCGAGCTCACTTTTTATTAGTCAAAAGAGATCCGAAAGCAGCTATCCCCCAACCCATCTGATGAAAATTTTGAGATGGACATCTTGTTAAAAATAGTTCAAAGGTCGGGTAAAAAAAAATCCGGTGTCAATAGAACCCCCCAGGGCAAAGGGGAAGGCGTTCGAAGGTATGCCCTAAGGGCATGTATGGTTCTTATGAAAGGGATGCTCGTATAAACTTCATAGAGGACTCATTTGACTGGAAATTGAAAGTTCTAGCTCACTTTTTAAGAGTCAAGAGAGTTAAACTAGCCCCCCCCCCTCACGCTCTTTTTTCCCCAAACCCGTCCCCTAAAACTTTTGATAAAGCCAGTGTTTTGGAAATTGTTCAAAAATTAGATTACAAAAACACCCCTCAGAGCCCGGGGGATAGGCGTTGTAAGTGTTGTCCTGGGAGCGTATATGGTAAGGGATTCTTGTATAAACTTCAGAGGGGGCTCATTTGATTGGAAATTGAAAGTTCTAGTTCACATTTTAAAAGTCAAAAGATAACTGAAGGTAACTAGCCCCCCCACACACCCTTTTTCTACAAGTCAATTCCATAAAATTTTTATAATAGTTATTTTAGTAAAAATAGTTCAAAGGTCAGATAAGGAAAATTCTTGTGTCAACACAACCCCCCAGGTCCCGGAGGCAGGCGCTATGAATAATGCTCTAGGGTCAACTATAGTTCTTATGGAAGGGATGATCGTATAAACTTCGGAGAGGGCTCATTTGATTTGAAATTGAAAGTTCTTGTTCACTTTTTAAGAGTCAAAAGTGATCGGATGGCATCTAGCCCCCCCCCTCACCCACGCCCTAAATGCATCAGATAAAAATTTTGAGATAGAAAATGTGTTTAAAATAGTTCAAAGTTCAGATAAAAACATACTCCGTTGTCGAACAATCACCCTAGGGCCTGGGGTAGGCGTTGTAGGTTATTTCCTGGGGCCATATATGGTTGTAACGAAAGGGATGCTCGTATAGAATTCCTAGAGGGCTCATTTGATTGGAAATTGAAATTTGAAATTCATTTTTTAAGAGTAAAAAGTGATTGCAGGGTAGCTAGCCTCCCCCCCCTCAACACTCCATTTATTTTTTCCCAGAGGCACTTCATTTAGAAGGGGTCGTCGTATAAACTTCAAAGGGAGCTCATTCGATTGGAAATTGAGAGCACTAGTGCCCTTTTTAAGAGTCAAAAGTGATCAGAGAGCAACTGGCCCCCCAGGCCCTTTTTCCCCAAATAAATCTGATAAAAATTTGAGGTAGCCATTTTGTTAAAAATAGTTGAAAGATCATATAACAAAAACACCTTTACGTATGGTTATTTCGTTCAAAATAGTTCAAAGATCAGATAAGAAAAAATTCTGTTTCAAGACAACCCCCCCTCCAGGGCTGGGGCCGGCAGTGTAAATATTTCTCCGGGGGCTTATGTAGTTCATTTGGAACATATGCTCGTACAAAATTAAGAGAGGGTTAATTTGAATTGAAATTAAAAGTTGTACTTAATTTTTTCAGAGTAAAAAAAGATCAGAGGGCAACTAGCCCCTACCACCCTTCGTGCCTTTGGGCGTATCAGATGGATAAACCCATCCGATAAATATTTCAGGTGACCATTTTGTTAAAAATAGTTCAACCATCAGATGTTAAAACTCCAGGGTCGACAAAGCCCCCAGAGCCCAGGGATAGGCGTTGTAAGTTATACTCTGGGGATATATATGGTTCTTATAGAAGGGATACTCGTATAAACTTCAGAGAGGGCTCATTTGACTGAAAATAGAAAGTTCTAGTTCACTTTTAAAGAGTCAAAAGAGTCCGAAGCTTAACCTAGTCCACACCCTTTTTCCCCAAACCCATCTGATAAAAACTCTGAGATAGAAATTTTATTAAAAACAGTTAAAACATCAGATAATAAACACTCTGAGTTCGACACAAAAATCCATTTGTTCAATTTGATATTGTTACTTTGGTATCAGTTTTGATACTTTGATGAATATTTGATTTTTTTTTTAAAGTTTGATTTTGAAATAAGGAATTTTAAAAACTTGAAATTTTTTGCAATCAAAAACGAACAAAAATTAATTGAAAAAAACTTTCCCAAAAATAAGTTTTTCAGCGAAAAGTAAAGGCCATTTTAAACTCAAGCTAAGCAGATAAAAATACATTTTAAAATTCAAACTCAAAACGACCAGGAATTACTATTAAAGAATAAATGAAACCCAAAACGAACAGAAATTAAATAAGGAATCATAGCAAAAACATACAAAAAGTAATAATATAAATGAATAAATGGATCTTAAAGCGATTAATGCTTAAATGAATATCAAGCTTAAAATGAAAAAAAAAATATATCTTCCTATTGAAGTATAAATGAAACTTAGAACGAAAGTAAATTAAATAAACATTCAATGCAAACAAACACAATAGCTGTTAATGTAAATTAATAAATAAATCTTAAAACGAGTGAAACTTAAATTGAATGCGTAAATCAAGCTGCAAACGAACGAAAATCACTCCAACCCAGAGTTTGGGTATGACCTCCTTCATTCACTTTAAAAGTTTAAGACATACTGCGTCATTGGTGTTCTTCTCAAAACTATATGCGTCTTGAACAGTCTTGGAAATTATAAACAACATCAAATTGAATCTTTGATGAATAATGATATTAATTGATGAAAGATCCATCAGTTCAAGGAATTAGAATAGATAGTTCTTTTGAAAGTATTAAAAAGAAACTTTAGCGTAAAGAGCAAGGTATTGACTAGGGGGCGAACCCCCTCATATACGTCATACTTTCTGTTCGTTTTAAGTTTTAATGTTGCTCCTTACTTTCAGTTGAAAAAACTTGTTTTTTTTTAAATTTAATTTCTGATTGTTTTTTAAATAATGCTAGGAAATACGGCGCCCCCTTCATATAAATGTCCCTTACCCTATGAAGACATACTCCGTGGAAAGATCCTCCCACGTAATCCCCTCCTCCGGTTTTCTTTTTGCAGAACCGTCTAACACGGTTATAAACCATCTATTCAAATATTCTACCGAAAATCGGGGACAGCGTAAAAGGGTAGTATGAAGATGAATTGTCCTTGTCTTTTCCCTTATTTCATGCAGGAACTGGGAAAGATGTTTTCCAGGTCCCTGGCAATTTTTGCTTAAGCCAGTATGTGTTGCTTACATGTAAACTCATCTGAGAGGAAAAAGAGTCACTATAGATGAATTTCATCGGAGTCAGGGAAACTTTTAGATTATTGTTTTTCTAGCTATCCCTAGGTTTGGCTTTGTTAAAGGGAAGGGGTCATGTAAGCTGCTGCTTCCAAGGGATGGTGAATTTTGGACTGGCTGTCAATTTTTTTAATCTATGGGTTAGATGCAGCTTCATTGTACTTTCACAACACTAGCCGATTAGCCAGTGCAGCTTTATTTTTTCTCCTGGCTCCTTAAACTGTCTGAGAATTAACAAAATGGGGAATTTAAAGCTTAATTTAAATTAAACTCTGAATTTTAAAGCTAGAATTAAAAATTTAATAATAAATAATGCTTTTCTTTATAAGATGTTGCCTCTTTTTATGTAAAACCTTTTCTTTACAAAATGCTTCCTCTTTTTCTTCCCCTGGAACAAACTGTTCTTAAAGAATGACATGCTACGTTTTCTGAAAATTGGCTATGTAAAAAAAATATAAAAAAAATCAAGTATTAAATCCTAGACGCTAAAGTAAAACTTTGATCGTTTGATATGCTTACCCACCATGTCGTCCACAAACGCGGTACCTTAATTGCCGAGATGGGAAGGAATATAAATAATCTCTTTCATTCTCAAAGGATTCCGTTGAAAAATTTAAGTTTAAAAGCTTTATTATATCTCTCTTAAGTCAGAGGATTCAATCTTTAAGTAATGAGAAATAATAGCTTTTGTAGCGTAGAGAGTGATGTTAGACCAGGTTGCAAAATCAGGGGATTCAGACAGGAAGTAAGACATACACTTCAGATTCTATCGAAGTTTTATAAATTAGCCATAGACTTCAGGTGAAAGTACATTTGTTTAATTCCAGCTTTAGAGCTTAATTTAAATTAAATTTTAAATAACGTATTTTGTCGGGTTAATTCATATATTAGGCAGTTTAAGGTCTCGCTATAGGAAAAGTGCATTTTCTCCAATTATAAAACACAATACTGAATAGAGGTGTTTCGAGGAATCTTTCGAACTAATCCATGGTCCCCCCTCCCCCAGCGATAAGCACTGACAAAAGCAATTGAACCACAATTGATTCAATATTCTAGAAGAATATCACTAGAAAAGGATGAAAAAAGTTTTTGACACTTTAGAAGCGAAGAGAAATTTATTTTGAAAGGATAAATTAGTAACAGTAAAAATAACGTTAAAAATGGATTAAAATAATGTATGTGAAAAGTTAAGATTGATGTCTCGTCCTTATTTTGTCAAAAGTTCGGTCATGGTAATGAAGCTAAAAATGAATCTTGGACTGAATTCTGATAAAAACTGATGCCAATTTAGTTTTCAAATTTTTTTTTAAAAGTAGCTGAAACATTTCGAAAAATCGAGGAAACGCCGACAAATTGACGGTGCGCCGCTGATATTTTTTTGGTGGTGGCAGAATTTTGTCCGCCAGAGCTGAATTTTATTTCGGCGTGGTATTGGTGTCTATTTTCAGTCGGAATATGCATTAGTTAGTAATTATTGCATAAGTATAAATAATCTTCCCAAAAAAAAACCAAAAGCAAGCGTGAAAAGCCAAAAAAACCAATTAAAAAAACAAAAATTAAAACATAAATAAAATTAAAAAAAAGCAAAAAATAATATATTTTAAATCGGTTTAATTCTCATAATTTTTAGCTTTTATTGAATTTTATTTATCTTTTAATTTTTTTTCATTGTTTTTTTTTCCACGCTTGTTTTTTGTTTTTTTCGTTCAGCTTTTTAACTGATTATATTATTTTGTTCGCGCTGAAGAAGAGATTCGGCTATTCTATCGAAAAATTCGCTTTGTGTATTTCTTCAGTATTTTCCTTTGGCCTTTAAAAACCTCATTTATGATCGTTTTTTGGCTTCATGTTAAAACGAAAAGACTTATTTTTCTAGGAACATTTTAATTTTAAATTGCTCTAGAAAGTAATTACTTAATATTTGATAAATTTTTTAATTGATAAATAGAATGCTATTCAATAATATTTTTTCATCTAATTTTAGATCTATTTTCACCTTCTTCAAGTCCTATAAGTAAGAGCAGCTATTAGGCCTACACTTTGTAGTGTTTAAAGCATTAAAACCTTGAATAAAGCTTTCATTTCAGGAAATCAACCAAATTTTCCAGGTTTTTGGACTGGAAAATTTACTAACAGAACACACCTAACAGTTTAAGGTGACAGCTTTATTTGGCTCTTTACCGCGAAATTTAACTATAACTTAAAATCCTCAACTGCACTTTAAATTTAGTTACATCAAAAGACATTTTTAAAATTTTTCCACCCTTAAAAAAAAGAAATTAAATTTTAATAATAATCGAATATGTAATGCCTTTGACTGCTGAAGGAGTTGAGCCTTTTCTTTCAACTGTATTAAGATAAAATATGCTCTGGAGGGGTTAAAAGTCATTATTAGTCATCAATCCTAATATGTTTTGTATTTTAGGACACTCCTGGCTAAAATCTGTGATTTATCCGAGTTTCGATGATAGTATTTTACTTCTCATAGTTTGCATTAACTCCGTTCCAAGATCTTTCGTGGTCTTGCCACGCATTCTGAAATTGGCCTATCCCATTACACTTTCTGAGGATTGTTTCATTAAAAACGGT
>NW_028297706.1:0-11557 GCF_049724085.1 Artemia sp. Qi Xiang Cuo
TCGTGATTACAAAATATTTGTATTTTTTAAGTAACATTGGGTTTATTTAAAAGTAAAGTATACATCATCGATTCCCTGAAGCAAGCTTGTGCGGGAAAAGCTTGTATTGCTGCAGTAGCTGGAGGGGGCAAGTTTTGGCTTAAGGTAGTCGAACCGCTCACCAAGGACAGTGACTTCTCAAGGTGGCACAGCACCTTGGCGAAGCTATTGATTGCCAGGGAGAGCTAACGCTTGTGTCCTGTCTTAAGTACAAGTAACGAAGTAGCTTAGTTCCTTTTACTTCAACCTTACCTGTTATACCTCTAAATCTTCTTTACTTCTAAAGTTTCTTTACCTCTTAAGCACTTCCCTCTTAATCTTACTCCTGGCTTATGGATTGTCCATTTATTTTTAACCAGTAGTTAATAAATTGAGAATTCTCGGAAATAGTTTTTAGGTTGCAACTTTTTTATTTTTGCATATATCTGCTAGTTACCAGGTAAGTGATAGAACCTGTTTCTTTCGTATGAATGTTTGAATTCCCAGTTGCGAAGAAAATTTTGAATGTTTATCTAGATTTTTCTGTTACAATTTGTATTTTACTGTGTAACCTCTTGTTTGCAAAAAATTAATTTAATTAGTATTTAAGAAAGCTCTCTATTATTTTCTGAATTTTTGTTGTTATTTTTTTGTTTTGTTTTTGGTAGAGGGGGGGGGCTGTTGCTTCTTTAATTGTGCGCTTTTAATGCTTAAATTTAATTCGCCTTATTATAAACGATAAAGTGAAATTAGAGCGATTGTACGGAAGCATATGAAAATTTTGTCTCATATATGTTTCATATTAGCATAGAAAAACAGGGGGGTAAAATACGCCTACTATTCAGGTGTTTAATTTGCTATGGGTAGGCCCCCCAGACCCAAGCTTGTCCCCCATCTGAAATTTAGCGTCTTCATAAATCTAGCCAAAACTATAATAGCCTGCACAATTCAAGCATCCACAGGAACAGATCAGTTTTCATTAGCCTTTTTGCCTCTACATGGCTTATTTTCCACTGGCATTTTCACTTGACTTGGAGAATCGGATCCACCCCCCCCCCCTAGGATTTTGACGAAAATACGCCCCAGCTACTATTTAATGCAAGTTCTGCTAGTTTCAGGTTTAATGTTACTATATTACTTCTCGTTTTGGCATATTCATTGACTTTGATCAGAAAACCCCTCTTTTATTTTAATATTCGTCGGCTTTTAAATGAAAACCGTATTTGACTTTCTTGAGGGGGTCACCCTTCCCCCAAACATGGCAGCTTTTAGTGCGATCTTTTTTGCTACTGAAAAAACCTGCAGAAGTAAAAATATTTATTGGGAGGACACCAGTCCAATTTCTTTACGATCAGTGGTTCCATAAGATCACCCATGGGAAAAAATGAAATAAACCCACATTTTTAATGATAAATTAAAAGAAAACGGTAGACCATCATAAAATTTAATAATAAAATAACCGCTATAATGTAGGTATAAAATTTTGATATGTTAGATATGCTTCTGTATATCTAAATTTTCGTAACTAAACTATTTTTTTTTTTTGTTAGCTCTGATTAAATTATAGCAATCGCTAAGATCCGATTACTCTTGGTCTCTAAAACGCTTTTCAAGTTTCTGTCATACCATCCTCCTCTAATAGGGGTGGAGAGGGGGGTTTATTTTGCTTATAATTCGGGGAAGTCCTGGGGCATGGGATAAAGGATAGTCGAGGGGGGGGGGCAAAAATAAGCCCTTTTTTGCGTATAGATTCGCTTTATTGTTCTTTATAAGGAGTAGTGGAGATTCAGGAGTTCCAGCAGACCTAAAGCAGACCCTCAGTTAAAACTTCAGATCCAATAGACCTGAAATAGACCTCAGGAAATTTCAATAAGCTTCATCCTATAGTATTTTGAATTTTTATGGTCCCTAGGTAAACTTCTAGCATAAAATCTATCGAATAACAAAATACAATTTAAAGGTACAAGTTCTCAAACATTTACCTTTTTTGTTTCAAGTAAAAAAGGATCTGTAACTCTTAGTTTTTTGTCTAGTAGGCTAGAAAACATATATTTGCTGGATCTAATCCTCTTAAGTGTATATCTCCGTTAACAAATTCTAAAATATTTTCAAAAAACTTAAAATGAATTTTCTTATTTCTTATTGCCTATAAGTTTCTGGGAAAATGTTCTAATAAACTAAGTTTGGAATTACTTTCTGAAAGGCTTTCCTCTGTACAATTAGTCGAACTCTATGAACCAAATTTATTTATGTGCATATTCTTGTCCGAATCATAGTTATTTTTCAACTGATGACGTTATTATAGTTTTGTTTTTGGAATGTTTAGGAGAAAATATTTGCTGATGTGATTCTAGGCTCTGTCATGCATGTATTTTGACACTAGTATACCATCAATTACTACACTACTAACATATATTAAATTAATGTCTACCATCACTGGTAAGTGGTTTCAATTGGGGGTATCCCCCCCACAGATTCCCCTAAATTTTGAAAATACATTTTTTGGAGATATTTTCATCGAAAAATACCTTTTTGTATATTACTTATTGAACAAACATAAATTTGCCCCCCTCCCACGCAAGTTTTAGAAATAAAGTCATAAATCGATCTAAATTATTATTAATTTAAGACTCTGTCACTTGTATCAGTAGATCATCTATTTTTCCTTAATGAGAAATTTTTTTCAAGGAAAAAATTGCTTTGGCTAATTGTGCCTTGCAGGTGTTACACTATTATATTTTTATTACTTATGTTTATTTTGTAAATTCTTACCGCATTTTTATCGCTATTATGTATATTGTATTTCGTGTTATTACCACCTGCAAGATGGACATGCCTAGTAGTGTATGCAAAACATTGCTGCAGTCCCTGCTTTGCCACAATAGTCGCTATTATACTGCACACTTTACTTCTGTGTTTATTGACAAGTTCAAACTTTTTTGAGAACCATTCATTTAGCCCCTGTGGTAAGAGTTTTAAAAATTAGAATCTCTTATCATGGGGCAACGGTATAAGCCGATTGCAAATTATAAAAATCGCGATATACATTTTTAGAAGAAAGCGTTTTAAATTTCGTCAAAATTTACGTTAAATTACGTCAAAATTTTATTTCTGATGGAAATGGGAGGTAAGTTTAAACTTTACCCCCACCCCCCTAATGTGCAAATAATATTTGCACATTAGATATTTGCATATTATATACCCTACATTGGTATATAGCGGTGGGGGTAAAATTCATTTCCAGTCACTTTATTCGTAAGTCAATAATATGACTTGGTAAATATTTGCCAAAACTTTATATGCCCCCAGGGCATAACTTACAACCCTTGTCCTGAGGACTGTGAGGGGGTTGTCATCCTCAAAGACCTGATTTACAGAACTTCAAACTACGTTGAACAAAATGGCTATCTCAAAATTTGGATTGGATGTGTTTGGGGACAAAGGTGAGCGTGAGAGGGGAGTTAGTTACCATCCAATCACTTTCAACTATTAAAAAGGGCACTGGCCCTTTGAATTTCCTATCGAATGAGCCATTTTTGAAGTTTCTACGACAACGCCTTCTATAAAAACATTATATACCCCCAGGGCATAACGTACAACCCTTGCCCCGAGGGGTCTGGGGGAGTGTCCTTCTCAAAAACATTTTTTATCTGCAAATCAACTACGCTGAATAAAATGGCTACCGCAAAATTTTGATTGGATGTGTTTGGGGCAATGAGGGGCATGTGGGGGGGGGCTAGCTGCCCTCCAATCACTTTCGACTATTAAAAAGGGCACTAGCCCTTTGAATTTCCAATCGAATGAGCCCTTTTTTTAAGTTTCTATGTCAACGCCTTCTATATAAACCTTATATGCCCCCAGGACATAACTCAAAACCCTTGCCCCGAGGGTTTTGGGGGAGTGTCCTCCTCAAAAAGATACTTTCTATCGGGAAATCAACTACGCTGAACAAAATGGCTATCTAAAAATTTTGATTGGTTGTGTTGGGGGTACTGACGGGCGTGGGGGGGCTAGCTGCCCTCCAATCACTTTCGACTATTAAAATGGGCACTAGCCACTATGGTAATTGATTCATAATATCAAATAAAACCAATCTGAAAAAAACAAATAAAAGCTTTGTACATATATCCTAGGACTGTGTACTATATGAGTATGATTTGTAATAGCGTAAACCTCATGGCTTGTCGCGTAAATGGTAAACACAAACTTAAACTTAGAAAAAAGGGTGGAACTTTACCGCAATGGCTGCCATTCCTTAAGATTTTTTCCACGATCTTAGAATATTATTTCTGAACCTGGGATGTTGGTAATAGTACTGTATTTTGCAATTTTGGGATATCAGCGAATTTTTCTTGGGAGGCGGAGGCAAAAC
The DNA here is from genome assembly GCF_049724085.1 of Artemia sp. Qi Xiang Cuo. Lineage (NCBI taxonomy): Eukaryota > Metazoa > Arthropoda > Branchiopoda > Anostraca > Artemiidae > Artemia > Artemia sp. Qi Xiang Cuo. The sequence goes on from NW_028297706.1 coordinate 4,391, forward strand.
AAAGAAAATGTTATTTTACGCCATTAGTTTTTAGTGTTAATACAGAAAGGGGTTTCAGACGGACCTATTGAAGAAAAAGTTGTGTCAGCTTTTTTGTGGAATAATAAAAAACAGTTTTTTGTGACAGTCAAGCTAGATATATAGTTTGCCTGCGCTTTGTTTTTTCTAATGCATTTTCGTAAATATTCATTATAAAGGAAAATTCTGCATTGAATACTTCTAGTTTTACCATCAGTAATTTTTTTTTTAATTAAAAATAAAATAAAAAAAAATAATAAAGAAAATTAAAATAAACCAAAATAAAGTTTATTTCAAAAATTATACTCCCCCCCCCCCCAATTGAGCCCATTGCTGTACTTTTGAGTTTTTTTTTTACTACCTTTCTCAAAAAATTATCTTTTTTGGACATCAATACCTTTTTTACCCAAAATCCGTCGTTTTAATGTAAATTTTTTCATCTTTAGTCCGAAAGCTTTAACATGAAACTTTGTGCTTTATTTGTTCTTCTATTTGAGTGTCCCCCCTCCCTCAAACCTAAAGAAAATGGCAGCTTTTATTGTTATTGTGTTATTGAAAAAAAAATGGTATTGCTATTGTTCTTTAAGAATTGGTCAACTAGCGTTATTGTTATTGTAGTTGTATTTTAGCTAAATAGATCAACTATTGTTAATGTTATTGTGTTATTGTAGAATATGATATTGTTATTGTTCTTTAAGAATTGGTCAACTTGCACATTATTTTTGTATAGCAACGTGTGATTTGACGATTTCCACAGTTACTAGTTTATCAAAAGTTGTGTTGTCATCATTAGCAGCAGCAGCAAGACTGATTTGAATGATATGCGTCTTAATATTTATATTATTCTAGGCTGTTGCTTACCCAGTCAATGGGGATGATTCAAAGTCTATAGAGATAAAAATCAGCTAATTACTTTGCTATTCTTGTCGACGAGACAAAAGACGTTTCTAGAAAAGAACAATTAGCGATCCTACTCAGGTACATATCAAATGGAAAAGTAGTGGAGTAACCAATCGGCTGCTATTAAATGCACAAATTAGACGCCGAGAGCTTATCCACCTCGATTTGTGAAACTATAGAAAAGCTTGGTGTAGATTCAATGCTGTGTATTGCCCAATGTTATGATGGCGCATCTGTTATGAGTTGGGAATTAAACGGAGTTCAAGCACAGTTTAGGGAGAAGGTGCCTCATGCAGTTTATGTACACTTTCACGCCCACAGATTGAACTTGGTTTTGACTGACTGACTAAAAAAATATCAGCGAACTTTCTCAATTTTTCTCTGTGATGCAAAGACTTTGCGCATTTATATCATGCAGCAATACTCGTCACGAGCTATTTGTGGAATCCCAGCGTATTAGCGGGCAAACAGTCTTGGAGCTAGAGAGGACCGTCCAGACTCTCTGGTTTTACGCAGTCCGCTCTCTTTCGAAGGTGAAGGCCAGATTTGATTGTATGGTTGCTGTGCTTGCCGCAGTCTCTGATAGTTCCAACGGCAAGGCAGAGTGTGAAGCAAAAGGACTACTGGACAAAATCAACTCTGCCTCTTTTGTTTCAACTTTACACATAATGGAAAAAGTATTAGTCATTGTAAATTATTTATCAGAGCAACTTCAATCCGGAAGTTTGTTGATTTATAAGGCGCTTGCACTGATTTCTGGGACATTTTAGACACTCCAAAAGCTGAGAAATGATAACGATTGGAACAACTTAAGCAAAACATATCTGACTTCTTAGCTTTAAACGATGTCCAGGACTTGAAATCTTCACAATCTAAAACCAGTGCTCAAAATGAGAGAAATCAAGCCATTTCCATTCGTCTCAAAGCCTTTCTTTCAAACTCAACAACCGGTAAACTCACTATCAGTCAGCCAGTTAAATCAGACTGCGGTAAACTTCTGTACTTTGAGGTAATAGATCGTTTCACGAGTGAGATGGACCAACGTTTCATGCAGAATATGCCTCTGCTTGACGCTTTATCTGCCTTCGACCCCTCAAGTTCCAATTTTCTCGAACTTTCGAAAGTGGAAAGAGTTATGTGTCATTATCAAGAGATTCTCGGTGTCGACGACCATGCCATAGAATCCCAGCTTTCTCTTGCAGAGCTGCATCTGTCAAAAAGTGATATTTCAAAAATGGATCTTCTTCGAGCTATCGAAATCTTATCCGACCTCCCAGTTGCATAGTCTGCTGTGCTAAAACATATGACGCTACTTGCTACTTTGCCTGTGACCCCTGCCATTATTTAACTATTCTTCTCGGACTTTGGGCGTGTTAAATACTATCTGCGCTTGACGATGGGAAACGACAGACTCAGTGATCTCATGATAATGGCCGTTGAAAAAGAGGAGGTAAACAAACTGGATTTGGATAGATTAGTCGACGATTTTGCCAAGCAGCGACCTCGCCGCTCCTCCCTGTTTTAGGTATGTTTGCTAAATGTTGTTCTTTTTTTTGCATCTTAATTAAAAAAAAATCGAAAAAAAACCCTTGCCCCCCCCCCTACATTTTCGTGAATTGGCGCCACTGAGCAATCTAGAATTTGACCAATAAACTTGATTTTGATAGATGACTATCGTAGAGCAGAATCTAGTTTCACGTTTATTCCAACTGTTGTTGTAGTTGTGCTGTCTGGATGTTCAATAGGAGGATAAACTATTAGATCGTCATCAACTGCCTATAAGGTAGTTTATATTAAAGCTATGTCTTCATTAAGAAGCCTAGTTTTTTTTTCTTTTCTATGCTTTGATTTTCTTTTCATAGCATTTTTATCTTTTTTTTCACCAAGATTCACCACCATTTATTACTGGAGGTAATACTACTGGCTTTGACCACTATTAAAAAAAAACAACAAAAAAAAAACAAACAAATTTTTTCAACTGAAAGTAGGGAGCAACATTAAAACTTATAACGAACAGAAATTATTATATAAATTAGGGAGTTGTTTCCTCCTCAGTACCTCACTCTTTACGCTGAAGTTTGACTTTTTGTTCCAATTATTTAACAATAAGTTAAAATACACAAGGACCGGTTAATTAAGATTATAAGCTTTTTACAAATTCAAAAAACACTTTAGCGTAAAGAGTGGGGTACTGAGCAGGGGTGACCTCCCTCATTTACGTAATAATTTCTGTTCATTTTAATTTTTAATTTTGCTTGTTACTCTCAATTAAAAAAAACTTCTTTTTTTTAATTTAAATTCTGATAGTTTTTTAATTAATACTGGGAAATCCAGCTCCCCCTCTCATGGAAAATTCCCTTCCCCCACGAACCATCCTTCAGGAAACTATCATCCCACGAAAACCCCCCCACACTCAATCCCCCCCCCCCGAAATAAAAACAACCGGTTTACATACCAAAAGCCAATAAGATATGTAAGCACTGGGCAAAGTTCATAACGTTCAGTCATTTCCTACCGGGGCTTGGGGGGGTAAAGTCGTCCTCAATTACATCTTTATTATATATTTCATTATGGCTAGTTAAAAGGGATTTCCAAAATTTTGGATGGTAAATTTTTGCTTAAATGGGGAGGGGCTGGGTGGGAGGATAGCTGCCCTCCCGTATTTTTGGTCACTTAAAAAGGACACTAGAATTTTCTATTTCCGATCAAACGAGCCCTCTCTCGATCTTCTGGGATCACTGGTTTGATACGATCACCCCTGAGAAAAAAAACACAAAAAAGCAAACAAATAAACAAGCATGATCTTGCTTCTGGCAAAAAACTCAAAATTCTACATTTTTGTACATAGAAGCTTTCAACCTCTACAGTAGGGTTCTCTTTTTTTCTGAAGCTAATTGTTTGTTTTTTATTAAAATCGGTTGCTTCCTTTAGGGTTTTTCCCCCCCCCCTTTTCAAATTCAGGTATATTGTCTCTGACTGAGAACTTTTTATGTGTAAAATTAAAATTAACTAATTTAAAATATTTTAAATAAATCAAAATACAATTCTTTCGGTATATCTACTATTATCAAGATTCTGTTTCTTACAGTTTCGGCTACTATTGAGCCGCATAGCTCCTTACGTACAGTTTGTTTTCACGAGCTGTTAGATACTATTCAAGCGTTAACACCATGGATGGTTAGACCTTATAACAAGGAAGTCAAAGCGAAACAGCCCCCTTCCTCTGGACCCGTCTTTGATATATTCGTAATTAAAAAGTTAGATTTTCTAAGGGTGTTTTTAACTTGTTTTGAAATAACAAAGTTTTAAAGCAAAATAGCACCTGTTTGGTGCTATTTGTTTTTTTCTTGTTTTGCTGGGCTTTACACATGTTTTTGTCAATTTTTTTTTATCCGGCTTCCGTTCTTACCATAAACATCATCTGCATATGTTGGTATTTTTGATTAGAAACTGCAATTCTTAGTTTTCCCAATTTTTAAGATACATAAATTGTCTAAGTTTCCACTTATTCAAACAATAAAATTTCATTATCACTGTCCTTGGAATCTTAACAACTATCCTTCTGAGGGAGGTATTCTACCTAGATTATATGTTGGCTATATCAAGAAAAGGTTCTACACACGACTGAAAGTTCGTGACTACACCAGGTGAAATGTTCATACATTATATCTCAGCCACCGCAATATATTGTACAAGGAAATACTACAGGAAAACAGTCAAACAGGTATTTGCAATGGATAAATGGATCGTAAAGCATAATTTCTTATTACGTTTACAATATTTAAACTGTTGTATTTTGGGGGTTTTGGGGGCGGGGAGGTACCTAGGATAGGTCAGGTTACGTATTTAATATATGCTATGATTTACCCAAACATATATACCCGGGTATATTCTGGAAAAATATACCCGACAAATGTCATGCTGTTTATCATCGTGTTGTCATTATGAATGAAAAAAAAACATTTCCGAAAACGTATTAATTAAAAAAAATTAAAATCAATATTTAAATTAATATAATAATAAATTTAAACATAAAATACCCAAACCAAAACACGACCACAAATTACTATTAAAGAATAAATGAAACACAAAAAACACAGAAATTAAGTAAACACGCGTAGCAAAAACATCCCCCCGGTCAGGGCCGTTAATAGCCAAACTGTTTTTTTTGGGGGGGGAGGGCTGGAGTTCACCGACTGGATGATAATTTATAACGACTGTTTTAACCACAAAGTAAAAAAATGCACATTTATAATACGAAACTTGTGATCGCAATTAAGCCCAAAGAATCATTTAATCTTAAGAAGAATAGCTGATTAGTTCTTTTTCCCATAAGAAGCGTATGAACAACGACATGGTGATCTAATGAAGAATGGACCAATACATTAGGAGAAAAGTGATAATATGATTTATACACAAAGAGATCTCAGAAGTGAAAAATCGGCAAATTTAGATTAAAATACACAGCCAAAACCTTCAGTTAAATATTCAAACGTCTTGGTTTGGAATCCAGCCCGACTTTCAGTAATTCGTCGAGTTGCAGCTCGTCTGTAACGTCAGTCTTGCAGCACATCATGAAAAGGTGACGTCCAAACGGTCATCGTCCATTGTTGTGCTTAAACGTATCATGAACAGTTTCAGTTTCCTAAAACTTCTTTCTGTTGTGGCCACAGTTGGTAGTGCTGTTGCAAATCACTGGTAAACTGACCAGAGAGTCAGAAATATCAATTTGACAGTGGTAATTTCAAGGAATAGTCCCTCAAAGACGGTATGGCTTTGTTGCTTTCAACCCCAGTCCTGGCCAAAAAGTGTTTGAAAGCCTTTAGTTCTAACAATTAGTTCCACGGGATCTAAGCCTTTTCCAGTAAACATCTTCATGAGTGCGGAAAGGCATTCATAGCTGTCATCCATTTTGCCCAGTAAAATTTGGTATGCTGGCCGCAGAAAAGATGAGTTGTCGTAGATTTCGACATCCCGGCCGGTCACTAGGGCTCTAAGGACACGGTAAAGCTCCTTAGCATAGCACGATTTCCAGTCATCCATCGGGTTGGCTCCAGAATTACAAATGCCTCTGAATAACGAGCAGGCGGACGCCCAGGACAGTGTTTAAGTTAGAAGTCGTCATTGACTATTGAACCAAATTTTTCTGCTTTGGGGGTTAATTTGTTTCAGCACGAAGATACAGCGAAGAATTTGGAACTGGAATCCTTGGTCTTTGATTAAATTATTTGAGCAAGACTTTGGACTTATATTATATTTTGGCTGAAAGAGCAACGCTATCTATGAACAAATTCTACACGATCAGCTTTACTATGTTCTATGTTCTTCATTTAACCGAATGAAAAATCGTGGCGCCATCCGTAAAATCAGAACATGTGTTAGTAAAACCGTTGCATTAACCGACCAAGATTGAGATTTTGGTAGACGTCATGTCATTATTTTCATGTTCTTTATTTAACCAAATAGAGAATAGTGGCACCGTCCGTAAAATCATTGCACGATTTGGTATAACCGCTAGATTGAGATTGAAGTTTTGGTAGACATCATATCATGTTTTTCATGTTCTTTATTCAACCGAACGAAAAATTTTGACTCCATCCGTAAATTCACAACACAATTCGGTAAAACTGCTACATTTACTAATCTAGATTGAGATTTGATTAAATTTTGATATCCGTATTTTCATGTTCTTTAACCGAATGGGAAATGTGGCACCAACCGTAAAATCACAGCACGACTCAGTGAAACCACTGCATTTACCGACCAAGATAGGTATTTCGGTATATGTCATGTCAGTATCAGTATACTTACCAATAAAATGTTTCATTGTATGCAATGGGCAAATTTCCAAACTTACAGCACTTTAATCGCGAGGTATCTGTAAATTTTTTTAAATAAAAAAAAAAAAAAAATCCCAGTATAAAGGAAATAACATGTTTTATTTATTTGTTTTTTTCAATGAAAGTTTTTGCAAATATTAAATACTATTCTTAGGTTTCAGTTATCATTCGTTGTTCAAAGCGAAAGGACCTGTGGTGATTTGTATTACATTATCTAAAACCTGTTACCTACAAAAGCGCAGTGACATATTGAATGAAATTGGATATGATTTGTTGGACATAATTAATGAATAATGAAATTGATATTGAATGAAATTGGATACAATTTTTTTGGATATTTGGACGGATGAACCGATGATAAGGTGATTCATAAGCTCGCGTTGACCTACCTATTCAAAGTTAAGTGTAG
>NW_028297707.1:0-11542 GCF_049724085.1 Artemia sp. Qi Xiang Cuo
CAAGTTGCAAAATGGGTCTAGGAGGAACATTAAGAAAGTAACTTGCTCTGAAATGGTCTTTGAAAAGTATTTCTTGGTGTTGAGGTATCCAAAAAGCTGTAAAGTATAGTTGTGGGTGAAAAATATAAGTACTTCAAGTTGTAAAATGGGTTTAGGAGGGACATTAAGAAAATAACTTGCTCTGAAAAGACATAATAAAGCCTTAAAAAAGTATTAAAAAATATGGAGGGGACTCTTTGGGGGCCCGGGGAGGGCCTTTGAGGGTCTGAGGGGGCCGGGTGGGAGCCCGGGGAACCTTTTGGGACCGGGGGCCCCTTCGGGATTGGGGTATGGGGATTGGAACCCTTTGGATCGGGGTAGGGCGATCGGGGTCCTTTGGGGTAGGGGTAGAGGACCTCACGACACTGTTCAAATAGAACTTGTTTACTATAACGACCACACTCAAAACCCATTCTAAACCCCTTTCTAAAATCATCTTTTAAAATGTCTCTAACTGTTTAGCCGAAATAATTCCCTAAAATGTCTAAAACCATTTCACCCAAATAATCCATTAAAAGTAATCTCAGCGTGTTCCTTCTGTTTTTGGCATCTCTGTGCTTTCACATTTCAAATTTCTAGGAAACCCTTTCCTACGTTAATATCTTCATCTCATAAATGTTCCTAGCTAAACTATTAAGGTTTCGTTAGAATATCAATTTATCTCTCCGACTTAAAGCTCAGTGAAGCCGTATTTAAAAATAGAATTTCTATCTCTTTAGCCTCCCACATAATGCCAAGATAAAAAGTTATGTTATTTCTAACTCCTGACACTAAAGATTAATGAAGCCCTATTTAAAAATAGAATATTAATTTTTCTCTCTGACCTAAAGAACGTTTATCCCTCAGACCTAAGAATAAAGAAAGCCATAATGTTTCTTAATTCCCCCTTCGTGAATCAATATATTCACCTAGCGATTATGTAAATCAATTTCTCAGGTTAGGTTAGCCTAAAGATCAAAGAAGCCATGTTTGTTTCTTAATTCCCCTTCGTGAATCAATAATTCCCCCGCCGATTATGTAAATCAATTTCTCAGGTTAGGTTCGCCTAAAGACATAAAACAGATATAAATTGCTGTTGACATCCATCAAAGTGAGAAAGTTCCTATTTTTCAAATTCTCACTGACAAAAACCATAACACAGACATAAATTGCTGTTGACATCTATAAAAATGAGAAAGTTCCTGTTTTGCCATTCTCACTGACAAAAACCATAAAACAGACATGAATTACTGTTGACATCCATAAATGTGAGAAAATTCCTGTTTTTTCATTCTCACTGACAAAAACCATAAAACAGAGATGAATTGCTGTTGACATCCATAAATGTGAGAAAGTTCCTGTTTTTTCATTCTCACTGAGAAAACCATAAAACAGACATGAATTACTGTTGACATCCATGAAAAACATCAAATAAATTGACCAACACCCATAACCGTCCAAGAAAACATCCATAAAAGTGAGAAAATTCATGTTTTTTCAAGTGAGAAAATTCCTGTTTTTTCATTCTCACTGAGAAAACCATAAGCCACGTGGTTCGTACGGGAGCTCATGAGGCCTTTCTACTTTCATGTTCGCGATACAAGATTTTGAGTGTGGTGGCTATAGGACAAAAGTACCGTAGCGTCTACAAAAGGTATATCCTGAGCTTGATATTTATTTGTCGCTGTTTTCAAAAGATTTTACATTCCTGAAGTCACTCCCTCTGTTAGTAGTAAGTCTGCTGACCCCGCAGTCTTTTATGCTAAGTCATGCAATATATCGTGCAATACAAAGTTATGCAATACATTCTAAAACTATTTTTTTTAGTTTTTTCTCGCATATCTCAGGCTTGTCCTCAATTATCTGAAATTTATATATCCAAAGGCATTATTAGTAGAGCAATAGATGGCCATGTCCATTTCCTAGGTAAACCCCACATTGATTTGATTAAAATGAAGGTATGCAGAAACCTTGGTATTCTAAGAAAGCTGAAATATATTTTTCCTGGACCAATTCTAAGAATCATATTTCAATGCTTAATTCATTCTCATATTTCTCATTGTCCAGTCATATGGATGTCTACTTTCCTTTCTTTTCTCAAACCGCTTTCGAATACTTACGATAAAGCTATAAATCTTATTATTTGAAAAAAAAACTACGCTTTCTAAAGAGTTAAAGAGGCTGAGTCACAAGTTCGAACCTTAAAACGTACAGGGATTAGGAGGTACAGTTGGGGGGCTGCCGCCCCCCCCCCCACCCCCCGCTTTTGCAGCGTCTTTTGTTAAGGTTAAGTCCTGTAACCTGCGATCAGTTGGTCGTACAAGCTCATCACATTATAGATTGTTATCGGTTAGGGAAAAATCTCCTGTAAAAAATCCAGCAAACAGGCTCAGTACTGTTTCTAATCAAAGAGATGCAATAGGATGTTCTTACGGTAAAAAATTCAAGCAGACTTCGTTCGTGTTGCAAAACCTTTCTGTGCAAGGTAAAAAGCGGGGGTTGAGGGGGGCGGTACTAACTGTTAGCTGATCGTGTCAGGAGTTAAAGTTGGGGGGCTGCCCCTCCCCAAACCCCCCGCTTTTGAAGATTCTTGTGTTAAGGCTTTTAATTCCTGAATACTCAAATCAAATGCACCGTAAGATTTTCTTTTTCCAACTTTTCTTCGAGCATGCGGGTATACGGCATGTTATCAAAGCAGTGGAGACTTACCTGTAAGCTGAAGATCGACTGTGATATTCTTCTGGAGACGCCTGTTGAGCCGAAGGATTTAGTAGATTGGATTTAAAAAAGAAACAGAGTATCTTTTTTCAACCTTAAATTTAAGAAATACTACTTTAAATTCAATATATAAAAAATAAAATCTGACGGGGAATCGAACCCCGGTCTTCCGCATGATAGACAGGAATAGTGACCACTGTACTATCAGAGACTTGTTAAAAGACTGTACTATCAGATAACTGACTGACAAAAAAAAAATAAGTGGCTATATTTGGTTTTTGAAAAACAAGGGAGACAAAAACAAGGAGTGATCGGATTGAGCTGAAATTTTGAGGATAAGCTTCCAGGACCTAGTAAAGCTTATTCTCTAAATTTCAGCCCGATCGGACAACGTTAAGGGGGACTGTAGTGGGAAAAATTAACATGGGCTCTTATAGGAAAACGAGGTTTTTCGTAAATGTAAATTCGGGAGATAATTTTTTCGGTCTGAAAATATCAAAAGGCCCTAACAGGTCGAATTCCGGTTTGAATGAGTCCTCATTCACCCGGATCCGTTGCCAACTGTGGCCTGTAGGCGTGGCTAACAAAAAAATTTCGATGTACATCAAGTGGCTATATTTGGTTTTTAGAAAACAGGAGTGATCGGATTGAGCTGAAATTTTGAGGATAAGCTTCCAGGCCCTAGGAAAGCTGATCCTCTAAATTTCAGCCCGATCAGACAACGTTAAAGGGGGGCTGTGGTGGGAGGGTCGAAAGTTCCGGCCCAATTTCCCCCATGAAGATAAAGTCGGAGGGGGGTTAAATTTTGTATGGTTCTTAGTTTGAGCTTAGGCTAAAAAATGCGATCACTGCCGTCTCTCTGCGACCGTTAGGACCGGAACTCACTTAACATTGTGGTGGGTCAACTCTTTCAAGAGACACAAGCGTGCCTCCTTGATGCAGGTTGTAAATCGTTGGGCACCTAAACCGTTACTTGATATTAAAAACTTTTTTTTATTTTCTGTTCGTCTTTCGCTTTTCTTCAGCTCCATTGTGATATTCCTAGGTCCCTTAGATTTGCGTCTTCTTTTGTATCTGATCGGTCAAATTATCAGCTCCGTAGTTCTTTAAATATCCCAATTCCCCATACACCAACAATAAGATCTGATTTTAATCCTCTTGTTGCTTGTCATTTGACATGGAACACCCTTCCCAATTCGGCTCGAGAATGTCACTCGTTTGGCACCTTCAAAAGACTCGTAATTATTTTTTTTCATGCGATTAATTTTTCCTTGGCGTATATAGTGCTATCCATTTTATTATTATTATTGTTATTATTATTATCATTATTATTATTATTATTATTATTATTATTATTATTATTATTATTATTATTATTATTATTATTATTATTATTATTATTATTATTATTATTATTATTATTATTATTATATTTATATTTATAGATGTTGTGATTCATTGCAGTTTGATAAAGCTTGTTTAATGAACTCTCCTTGTTTTTTTTTTGTTTTTTTTTTTCTTCATTTTATGAAGCAAATGCTTTACATGCTAAGAGTTTAAATGTTTACGTTTATATGTTTAAATGCTTATGTTATGTTTATATGTTTAAATGTTAAGAGTTTAATGTTTATCTGATCTTTTCTTAATCCCCCTCCTACAGGCCATGGAGCCTTTGTGGGGATTTTTAGATTGTTGCGTAATTATTTTACTTTTATATGGAAAATAAATCTATCCATCTATCTATCTATCTACATCATCACGATTATTTTAAGCAACTTTAGTTCGTAGCAAGTATTATGAATACTATGAAATCCGAGGTGCGAAGTAGTTTGTTACTTACACCAGCATATATCAGCACATGGCATGGGTAAAGGTGCCTATAGGGTAGGGTAGACAATGGTTTCACCCCTCCCCCTCTAGAAGGCCAGGGAGTTACAAAACCGCAATATTTGTAAACAAAAAGATTCATTTTGGAAAAAAAGTTTTTTTCTTAGACCTACTCTCTGAAAGTTCTTACCCCTCCCCCTTGGAAGAATTCCAGCGGGTGTCTTTGTGCTTGGGATGTGCAGTGACTTTACAGCCAGTTAAAAAATTGTTGGGAATCCCAGAAACTTGGCCGAGTTTACTCAACAATTATAAAATACAGGATGTTTTTCATCTTCAATTTTCGCCGCTTTTTTGTTTCGGTCCCTTAATCATTGGCTCCAAGATCTTCCATTTTGAGGGGAAATATTTCGTAAGAAAATGTTTTACTGATGTAATGTATTGTTCTTACAAAAATATGCTGAAATTTGGGAAGGCGTCATAATATCAAGGAGGCACACTTGTGCCTCTATAAAGAGGCGACCCACCACAATGTTAAGCGATTTCAGGTCCTAGAGGTCGCAGAGAGACGGCGGTAATTGCATTTTGTAGCCCAAGCTCAAACTAAGAAACTTGCAAAATTTCATCCTCCTCCGACTTTATCTTCATGGGGTAAACTGGGCCAGAAGTTTGGACCCTACCACCACAGCCCCCCATTAAAGTTGTCCGATTGGGCTGAAAATTAGAGGTTAATCTTTCCAAGGTCCCGGGAGCTTATACTCCAAATTTAAGCTCAATCCGATCACTCCTTCCCTGTTTTCAAAAAACCAAATATCGCCACTTAACATTCATCATCATCTCTTTTTTTTTTTGTTAGCCACGCCTACAGGCCACAGTTGGCACCGGATCCGGTTGAATGAGGACTCATTCGAAGCGAGAATTCGACCTGTTAGGGCCTTTTGATATTTTCAGACCGAAAAAATTATCCCCCGAATTTACATTTACGAAAAACCTCGTTTTCCTATATTAGCCCATGTTAATTTTTCCCTCCACAACCCCCCTTTAACGTTGTCTGATCGGACTGAAATTTAGAGGATAAGCTTTCCTGGGGCCTGGGAGCTTATCCTCGAAATTTCAGCTCAATCTGATCACTCCTTCTCTGTTTTCCAAAAACCATATATCAAGATTTTTTGGGAATTTGCTTGCGTCGAAAATACCTTCTATTTGCTAAACAACAATTAATATTGTGTTTGTATAGTCCAGCGCCTGAGACTTCAGACTTTCAAACGGAAAACTCGGGTTCGATTCACCATCAGAGCAACTTTTTTATATACTTTGAAAAGAAACTCAGTTTCTTTTTTAAATTATTTGAAAAAAATTACGTTTTCTAAAGAGTTAAAGAGGCTGAGTTACAAGGTCGACCCTTAAAACGTACAGGGATTAGGAGGCACAGTTGGGGGGCTGTTAAAGAGGCTGAGTCACAAGTTCGAACCTTAAAACGTACAGGGATTAGGAGGCACCCTGTACGACGTGATTTGAGTATTCAGGAATTAAAAGCCTTAACATAAGAATGTTCAAGAGCGGGGGGTTTGGGGGGTGGCAGCCTCCCAACTTTAACTCCTGACACGATCAGCTAACAGTTAGTCAAGCAATAATAAGTAATAAACTGTACAAAAACGTGCAGAAATTATTTGAAAAAAACTACGTTTTCTAAAGAGTTAAAGAGGCTGAGTTACAAGGTCGAACCTTAAAACGTACAGGGATTAGGAGGCACAGTTGGGGGGCTGCCGCCCCCAAACCCCCGCTTTCGCAGCCTTTAAATAAAAAAAAAATTTAAACTGAAAGTAAGGAGCGACATTAAATCTTAAAACGAACAGAAATTATTCCGTATATGAAAGAGGCTGTGCCCTCCTCAACGCCTCGCTCTTTACGCTAAAGTTTGACTTTCTCACAACTCTTTTTTTAAACAATAAAAACTTTAGCGTAAAGAGCGAGGCGTTGAGGAGGGCACAGCCTCTTTCATATACGGAATAATTTCTGTTCGTTTTAAGATTTAATGTCGCTCCTTACTTTCAGTTTAAATTTTTTTTTATTTAAAGGCTGCGAAAGCGGAGGTTTGGGGCGGCAGCCCGCAACTGTGCCTCCTAATCCTGTACGTTTTAAGGTTCGACCTTGTAACTCAGCCTCTTTAACTCTTTAGAAAACGTAGTTTTTTTCAAATAATCAACATGCCAGGACCATTACCGTCAGTACATCGACAAATCCGTCATAACATCGACAAAAAAATCTGTCAGGACATCGACGGATTTTAAAAGTTTAGTTTTTTGGGGTTTAGGGGGAAAAAGTACCTAGGTTAGGTTACGTATTGAACATATGCTATGTTTTACCCCCACCCCCCTGATGTGCAAATATATAGCCGAAATTTGTTTCTAAACTATTATATACTTATTACTATTTTATTAACTTATCAATTTTTTGTCGATGTCCTGACGTGTCGATGTCCTGACGGTTAGATGTTATGTCGTTTAGTGCTTGTGACGGTTAGATGAAATGGTAGCACCCCCACAAATTTAAGTTTCGCTTTATTATGCAATTCTATGAACTATCAAAACACTAATGTCAAGCGGTTGTTCATCTAAAAGTTAATAGGTAATGTTACTTCTAAGCGTGATTCCAATGACTAGAAATTTACCTCCTCAGCCGATTCATGGACTAGGATTCGTCACTTTAATCAGATGGCCTTTTATGCTGCTTGCCTTTCTCAGTGTTTCCATATTTCAGGGGAAAAGGCTCTTTCGTCCCCAGATATTTAACTCGTGAAAACATCAGATTTATAGGGAAAGGAGCATTATCAGTTTTAGTTATCACTTCCTTCACAAAAATCATACGAAATGTGTACACTATAGCAAATCCAGATCCCGAAATTATTTCACGGGAAATTAACGGGAAGGCGCCAGGACATCGACACGTCAAGACCACTACCGTCAGGACATCGACAAAATCCGTCAGGATTTTGTCGATGTCCAACATCGACAAATCGACGTCAGGACTGTCGACGCTGTGACGGGTAGCGATTGTGACTGTCAATGAACTGACGTGTCGATGTTATGACTGCCGACGTTCTTACGGGTAGCGATTGTGACTGTCGATGAACTGACGTGTCGAGTTACTATTGAGCCGTTTCCCTCATAGCCACTGTAGATAGATTTAGACAGCAAAATCATACTAAAACTAATCCGTCACCTCGAGTCTCAGCTTGCTTAAAATTTCCTCCAAGTGCCTGGCTTTGAGCACTCAAGTATCTATATTTGAGGTCATGGATCAAATGTTATAAATTTTTCAAACCGTTATTATTTATAATAGTGGAAGGAGAAATAAAGGAGAAGAGCCAGCAAAATGGTTCGCTACTTTCCTATCTTTCCTATGACATATGACTTTACGGAGCTGTTTATCGAGGATTTCTACCTGTGCCTTTTGATTAAATTTTAGCACATTCAGAAACTTCCAGTTCTAACTACTGATCACATATGAAACGGTAACATTACCAGTCTGTTATACAGCGGATGAGAGTGATCCACGAGGTTGTAGGAATCGTTAGACTGTACGAGAACACATTTTTCAATACATGGGCACCTTACGAGTCTTAGCACATAGTATCTATTAGATTTTCCACGCTCATCTGTGGTTTTAGAGATTCCTCTTTCAACACTGAGATTCTAAAATATGTCCATGTCTTTTAGTAAAATAATATTAAACAATAGTATTGAATTATATACATCATTATAAACTCATGGCTACAGATAATGACCATCTACAACCGCTCATTATCATATGACAAAAACGAAGAGTTATCCAGTGATCCAGGCGATCAGTTTTTTAATCAAATACTTTCTAGCCCTTATCATTTCCTAAATTAGTTTTTTTCTACAGAGCTGATACTTTTTGGTTAGTTATTGACATTTAACTATCTTATATCGATATCTTATATTGTTATATCTCTTATTAGAACATGTAAATTGGTCCCAAAGTACCCCCCCCCCCAAAAAAAAAAAAAATCAACTTTTGTCTCGCTGATGTTGGGCCTTGATATGCTTGTAGAAGGGAGGGTGTTGTCATTTGGATCGTATTGTAATCGAGTTGGTAAACAAATTAATATAGAGTTGTTATTAACACACTGCGAAACGACTTTATTCCACTATGTAAAAAGATCCCCGACTAAACTTTGTTGTTTTTTTGGTGGTTGATTGTCGATTATATAGACACTGTAAAATTATAAACTACTACGAAGGTATTAATGGAGTTGGAGTGTATTCATGTCTCACTGGCTCAAAATCTGGTTACACCAAGGCGTGAAAAAGCTTAAGCACGTTTTTTTATGGTTATTAGATTTAATCTTTATACAAAAATATATTTTAAGATTTATTATATTCATGTACAGATAATTTTTCTTTTTCCATATTTGAACATACTGTAGTAAATTGATCAGTTAATATCTTTAGTTGTATTAATAAAACCCATCAAAAATGCATTTTCTTGTAAAGAAAATTTATGATTATGTATCTTTTTGGTCCTCTCAAGGAATTATGAAAAGGTTCTATTTGGTGATGTGTATGTATCTGATTACGTTACGATATTTTTTTTTAAGTATAATAAGTATAATCCCAAATATTTTTTTAAGTTTAAATCACATCCACGAGAAAGGATAAGTTTAGTATGGTATGTGTTACGTCACGTCATTAGGATCGCCGTGTTGGCAATGATACTATGACGCTATTAAACTCAGTTTCTTGCTAGTCCTTGTAAGAAACTCGTTTCTTAAGTCTGGTTATACGTTCATAATATAGTTGTGTTTACCGCAAGCATGAGGTCGATGGGCAATGTAGATACTGGAAATATGAATAGGTTAACACAGTGTTCTCGTATTTCACAGTACTGAGTAGCAGACATTCATATTAAGAGATTAAGAAAAAACTTTCAATGATCTAATTATGATGGCCCAAATTATAGATCTGTAAAGGAAAATTCAAATTAATCAAATTAAAAAATTTGAAAAGTGCAATTTTCCAAAGCTGAAAACACTACCATCAAATAAAAACAGGAAAAAAATCTAACAATAGAAATCTAGCCTCTCTAGGCTCGTTCTATGGGGTTTTAAAAGACCGGTGTCACTGTATTTTGTCATAAACAGTTTGTATTGTTGGACAATGGTTTTAAGTCTGTTTTCTCATTATGAATCTACCTTTTTTTTTTTTTAGCTAAATTTTTTTTTTATTTTTCTTAAAAATTTTATTTTTTTTTTAAATAAAAAGAATTTTTAAAACAGTAATTAAAACTATAACAAAATATTTTTAAATTATTTTAAAAAAATAAAAGATGGTTATTTTAGTACGGACATCCTTATGTATTCTTAGGTAGACACCCTACTCATTTATTTAGTAAACACCTTCATCTAGCAGCTGGATTTGCCATATTGATTTGACACAAAAAAATCAATTAATAGCTTTGAGAAATAAAAATAGTAACACATATTTTTTAAACGATATACACATATATACGAGAAAATCTTATGAGAACAATACCCTATCGATTGTCATGAATATGTGACTACTCTTTTTAAGAGCTTCAACTTCAGGTATTATTAACAATACCAAACCTCAGAATTTTACTTCTGCGTATAACATTGCAAATTAACCATAGCCACCATATTAAACACATCTCAAAATTTATATAATGAAAAAATGTGTTGAGTAATGTAAATATGCATAGGATTATATTTTTTAATTAATCAATTAAGATATTTTTTTTTTATGACTGTTGTAGAATAATATAAAATATTATATATTATTTTTTTCATTAAAGTAAACTTATTAGTACATATTTAATAAGGAAAATTGTCTGTTTTGACGGGAGTCTTCTTTATTAAAAAACACTTACGATCTGATTAATCGATTATTGTGTGACTCCACGCTGTAAAAGAATCTTTGTATTCATGATTGACTTTGACCGCTCAACCAATTCGTCGTGATTCAAATCTCTCTCAGCAGCTTATTGATTATGTTGTAAATACTGTCCTCCATTGGCACAAAATAATAAAAAAATCTTTAATTGCCGCTTTAAATATTATTTGGATCGACGTTCTCAAAATTATGGGGATGGCCGACCAACATACAACACACACTAATGATGTCATTCAACACCTTCAGACCCTTTTGCAACCCCCACGACCCCGTCCTGGCAAGGGGGGGGCAATTAAAACCCCCCGTTTTCCAAAGTGCCTTCCCCCGTTGTACCCCTTGACTATACATAAAAACCGTACCCCCCCTGTTCGTTCGAGTCTCCCTACCGGATGGTTTATATAAAACATATTGAGTTATAGTGTAATTATCACGGACTAAAGCAAAGGTCCATTTTTAAAAGTTCTTGGGAGAATGCGATTTGATCAATGAATGGTGGTTAGTCTAACCTATTTTTGTAAGTTATGACCCTTGTGCATACAATGTTTCTATAGAGAGGTGGAAAAGAAACTTCAAATTGATAGTGCAATGTTTAAGATTCAAACTAGAACGGCGTAAATAGAAAACAACTCCCAACCGGGACACAACAAAATCCATTGGTCAAACAATCTAAGACAATTCCAGAAATTATTTCAGTATTTTTATCAATTCCTCCACAGACCTGCGCACCCGTGGGGGAAGTTAGTAACAGGTTACATAGACTGTGTGCGATACAGAGCTTTATTATAAACTACAATAAGTGCTCATTATCTATAAAATTGAAAGAGCGATGGAAATATTTCATAGTTACCAGTTATTTGAGGGCAACTCTCAGTTAAATGTTTTGTAAATAATGTATTTTACTGCTTTGTCTTAGAAAATTCTAAGATTACTCATTCAAGTGGGACGTAAGAGTTCAACTGCTCTGATTATTCTTCAAACGTGATCGGAAGGCGAATGCCCCCCCTCCCGTACCCCTCCTTACCCACAACACATCCCCTCCACATTTT
>NW_028297708.1:0-7500 GCF_049724085.1 Artemia sp. Qi Xiang Cuo
ATTTTTCGGATATAACCCTGCTCAAGCTGTGAAAGTTCCCTGTGGATTTTCATTTTGGATTTATTTTCATAAGCGGATTATCGTTTTGCTGACTATTTCAAATTCCCTCGGGACATTAAATTTCCATTGCCAGTCTTCAGAGTGTAAAAACCTGTTTTTGGACTTATTATTTCACTTGCAAGAACTTAATTAATACAGTGACCTTCAGCAGTTATAAAAGTTCACAATTAAGACCGGTATATCTCTTTTTTTACTGATGTGCTTCTTGATAGACTGATTAACTAAACAAGAGATGTTTACTATCGGAGATCTTGCCTTAGCAAAGTTTATTAACTACCCCCTTTGGCCAGTTTGAATACTTGGAAGAAATTCCACTAGAAATGGACTGAGTTATCTAGTATTCTGTTACGGTACTCATGATAAGCAGACAGTTAGTGAAGATTGCTTAGTTTCTTATGCAGAGAATATTAATGAAGCAAAGAAATCGAAAACTAAAAGGGTAGGACAAGCATTCACAGAAGTAGCGACTTTCCCCAATATATACAAAGAGTTTGCAAGAACAGGGACGACTGAAAATTCTTCTAGTTTGTCTATTTCTGGACTTTTTCAACAGTTAGCTGCGACCCAGGAATAAGTTACGATAACTAAGACTAAGCTAGTGGCAGATATAGAAAAACGTGTTGCAGAAAAAATAGCGCAAAACCTTGGAACTGGGTCTTCTGGTGCTGTACAGATAAATAGTCAAATTATCACTGCAGAAATCAAAGTTTTACTTTCAAAAATCAAAGTTTTACTTTAGGGTATAGGATTGGTGGGGACCAAGGGCATTTCACTTTTTAAGACTAGCCTTTGTGACTTTATCTAAATTTCAGCAATTTGATTCGATTCCTAGTTCAATTTAAAAATCAGTATATAATAATTACAGAGTATTTTCAAAAACATAATGCGTCAGGAATCTATCATAATATGCTTTTTGCTTACAATTGATAAATATGTGACATATGAAATAGGCCCAAAGGACGAAATATTTCAAAGAGCGAACAGGGATCCATGCGAAGGAAGTCAACAATATCCAAAATTACGTTGTCAAATTACATCAATTTAGATTAATCACAGGGTTCAGCCAGTCCCGAGTGCAATGGAAAGGCCTTACCCTGGAAGGACCTCTTTCATAATGAAGGCAGCTTTCCAGTCAGGTAATTATATTTAATTAAAATCATGAAACTAATATAGTTCTACATAAATCTCGTTTCTTTGAATTCCCCTCAGAAGCTTTCATGTATTATCCAGATGAAGATTTAAAAAAATTTTTCACATAAATAAATCAAGTCTCAGAATTATTTTCTAATATATCAATAACACATATCATTCTAGTATTAAAACTTCTAAATCCTTTGAATTAAAGATTACCTTTTTGAGACCAGAGAATTATGGGTTTCTCACTCTGTTTTCAATATGACTGAAAAGTCAAAAATTATTTATGAAAAACCAGGATAAGTTCTAATGATTATGCACATGATTTTCTCATTAACAGCAACAGGGGGCTTTAGTGATTACTAATAATACTCACAACTCACCACAGAGCCAATCCCTCTGATGTAAAAAACAATCACTTCAACCCTTCTGTTAGAATATTTGTTCAATTTAAGTGTCAAAATTTAACATTTGCATACTGTTTTTGAAAACGATGCATAGGGACTTCAATCTAGGGTGATGGTTTTATTTTAATTATTGCAAGTTGTAATTGTCTTTTTCACCATTAAATTTCGTAAATTATATACATTTTTTCTTTTTTTCAAATTAAAAAATTGTTTTCAATTTATTCAAGGGCTAGGAAACTACAGGTGTGGTTTCTACAAAATTTGATAAACGCATTATACGTCATTGATAGGGTTCATGGACTTTGATTTCATCTCGAAAGGGGTGCAACGGTCCCGGAAGTAATTCATGGCCGAGCCAACGTATGATACAAGTTGAGCAGGCCTCAACATCCCTCAGGTCTCCGAAAATGAGTAGAAAATTTTTGGCTCCATGTAGGGACCGTATAAGGTGTTCTGCTGATAAGAACAGATGCTACACCTAGATATTAGCTAAAAAGTCAAGAAGCAACTATTCAGTAAGGATTGTATAAGACAAGGAGCAACATAGAGCTTATAAGAATACGAGTAAGAAATTTTGTCACAAACTTAATTTCTGTTGCAATACACAAATGATATTCAATTAACTTATCCCTTTTTGTTTAGATTTTTATTAACAGTTTTAAAATTTCAAATAATATCAAATTTTATCTAAAAATTTTCCTGGTAAACAGAAAATTCGCAAATCAAAACTTGGAAAAAACTGTTATCCCATAAGACACAATCAGACAAGTATAAAAAAAAAGGAAATTCAATAATTTCAAAACGGTGAATTCTGATTTAGCTAAATTTTCCATTGAACATGTCCTGACAGTTTCAACGCAGGACCGTTAGCCGTTCCTGAGGTATTGCCCTTTTGACAAAACTGACAGCATTAAGTGTCTCTTGTTTAGTTTAAAATCACCACAAAAAAAGACCCTGAAGTTATGTATTAACTTCTAATTTTAATTCTTATATTAAAAACTTCTTTAACGTTACACTTAGGCAAAGCCCCTAAAATCTTAACGTAGAAAAAACATTTTCATAAAAATAAGATTGCATCGATTTGTGACATCAGCAGTAAATTTTATTTTAAAGGATTTTATATTTGTTTTAAACGAAATAAAAATAAAAAATTATTCAATCCTCCAAACGATTTCTCCGGTATTGATTTCACCTTTACGCATAACCAACTGCACTAGGAGGCGTGGAATTTTGTTTTACAATTTATGGTAATTAGTAAGCTAAATTAAACTTGTTGATATTAAAGTTTTATGTACCAAAGAAGATTCAACATTTAGGTGATTAGTTGTTCTTACCGTTTTTCAAGGTTTAAACATATACTACGAACTTTGTTGAACATAAGCAGTGATTTGTGACAATCCAAATAAAAACAGATTACATAATTCGTTGCATCACTTGATAAATAATGCTATTTATTTAATACAAATTTCAGTCATTTACGTAGTAGCCAGTTCCGACAGTTTTCGTTTCACATATTCTTTTTCATTGTTTAAGAAAAGATATTTTAGCTTTTGTCAGTTCCTCTCGCTAAAGATTCAAGTTTTGGCCGTCTTTTTAAATGCTTGACAAAATTTTGAAATAATTTTTTCACAAAAGTTGTGCTTCAATAATTTCGATCGATGTGTAGGGGGAGAAATGTCAAATTGTAAATAAGGTGAAAATCTTCATAATATTTTAGTTTATACATGGTTAAAGGGATTACAATCCCTATAATGTTATAACCTTGGGCCTAGACAAATGTGATAAAGCTTTTATCCCCAACAAAGCCTGAGAGTTTCAACTTAACTTCCTTAACTTGTCCATAAACATCACATACACACCCGTTTGACAATATTGGCTGCAAATAGTTTGTTTGGAGTTATTTAAATTTCCGACGTAATAGCAAATGACGTTGATTTATCTTACTTTATAATAATGCAGGTTTTTTTATGATATTATTAAATTTGATCTAAATATAGACACACACACTTGATTCAAAATGAGCCGAGACCCTATTACAAGAAAAATTGCCTCTCGTACCTAATACACCACCCGTTGTCGTTAAATTGGTTACTGTCACTTATATTTGCTAGGCAAGTTCCTATTCCCTTACCCCCCCCCCCCAACATTTTTGGCGTATACTTAAAAACATAACAAATTATCTTTAACAATTTGTTCGTTGCGTTTTCTAACAGTTTCATACCCCCACCCCTCCAAACCGAATGTGTGGACACGGTCCGGGGAAGGGACAGTGTAGGCCTATTCTTCATAAACCCGGGAGGTACCTTTCGTTTTTTTAAAAATTTTTTTAAAAGAACTACAAAAAAAAACAAAAAAAAACAAGCCCCTTTTAAAAAAAACTGTCCCAAAGACGTTCTTTACTATGGACTACCCTACTATTTCCGACCCCTACCCCCCCCCCCCCATTGAAGCGACGTGTACTCAAGCCTGCTACTTGGTAATAATACAACTTACAGTGTGACATTATTAAATTTGCTCCAATGATAGGCACAAAAACTGAATTTGTAATCCCACATGTAAAATACACAGAAACAATACAGATAGACTTCATCAGGTACATGATTACTTACTTTATTCATATTAGCATTAATCCTTTTTATTTGTAACGTACCTGATTAATTTTATAATTTCGTCTTGTTATTGACAATGTAGCCAGAACACTTTATTAAAGATTATATAGCTCTTAATTATAATTCCGGTTTCATAATATAATTTGAGCATTAACTAATTAAAGAACTCTATGCTTTGAACCATAGAAACGCGCAAAAAAATGAAACAAAAGCCCTATAATATAGTCTTGAACTAGAAAGACTTAGTAGTAGCAAATTAGTACAAGGAACGTTGCAATCCAAGGTGATTGGTAGTAGGGTTTGATTTTTCAAGTGCAGCAGATCAATGGCTTGTGGACTAAAATTCTGTAAGGACTTGTGCTAGTTTTTTTCAGATTTCTTGAGCAATACTTTGCACTTTACTTTTTAGTATAAATAAATTGTAAGGTACTGATGCATTATGCAGGTATCGCTATATAATTTTTCAAGGAAACCAGTCATAAAACACGTCAAACTGCTATTTCTTCATGAGCAGATACTTAATTGATAAATCGATGGCACCGCGTGATTTCTCAGTTTTTAAACGAGTGTTCTTTGGTATTTAGGAGCGAGACAGGTCCCGAGGTTAGTTTATGTATTTAGTACGTTTTCTGCTTTACCCCCAAACCTCCCCAATTTGCAAACATACAGCCCAAAATTATTTCTAAACTCTTATTTATTCTTCCTATTTTATTTTATTTCTTGTGCATTAAAAAAACTTGACTTTTTCGCAGTGCCCGCATGATTTACCAGTACAAATGACGCGGCTAGGTTGTAAGGATAACAAATCCAGCAATAGTTACTTTCTAAGACGAAACAAAAGAGGAGTAAATGTAGCTTGAACTTGGATCGCTTTTACACCATACAAGGGCTTAAGAAATATACACCAGGATTGTTTCATTCCAATCTTGTACAGGCCCATGGGCCCCTCAAAAAGTCTACTCCCTCTGGAGAAAAATAAATTTCTTTATTATTGCACCGAGCCAAGAGTTCCTTCACTCATTCCTTACCCGCTTAAAATTAGCTTGACTTCAATTATCCTGCATTTTCCAGGGTTACTTGTCTGACCACTAATCAAGAGCATTTCCTCAGGTAGTAATCCTACTGACCTCTCATGTCATTTATGTTTCATCATACGCTATGGTTAAGTAATCGGGCTTGTAAGATATCTTGGAACATTAGATCAGATTACAAAAATATAGACTAATCCACCTTTCGGCATTCAAATATGTGTTAAGAATCAACAACTGATCTTCAGAACCGTGGTCTGTAGTAAAATGCGTAAGATGATCGACATGAACAGGGTCTTTAGTTCTAAATACTGCTCAACATGATTTTATAATGTAGGACTATATCGTAGTAAATCAGTATTTGTTTTTTAACACAGTTAGAACGTTCTAATTATTTAAATATTAAATCAAATAAATGCGGTCCAAAAAAATCACATGATGATAAAACATATTCAATGAGTAACAACTCAAGGGCAACTTTAATGACATGGTACAAAACCAACATCCCCAGAAAATAACATAAATATTCAGTAATCAGGCTCAAAAATAATTGCAATGTAACTGAGTGGTGGATCAATGGCTGTAGCCAAAGGCCCCCCTATTTAAATATTCCAAGAATCTTGGCGGTAGTGAAGGAATTTTTAGTTTGATATGTTGCCAACTAACTTGACTTGATGACTTGTGTGTTGACCAAGGGCATTTCACTTTTTAAGACTAGCCTTTGTGACTTTATCTAAATTTCAGCAATTTGATTCGATTCCTAGTTCTATTTAAAAATCAGTATTAAATAATGACAGAGTATTTTCAAAAACACAATGCATCAGGAATATATCATAATATGGCTTTTGCTTACAATTGATAAATATGTGACATATGAAAAAGGCCAAAGGACGAAATTTTTCAGAGACCGGACAGGGAACAATGCGAAGGCAGTCCCCCATATCCAAATATTACACTGTTGAATTACCCCAATGAGGATTAATCAAAGGATTCAGCCAATCCCAAGTGCAATGGAAAGGCCTCACCCTGGGAGCGCCTCCTTCATGATCAAGGCAGCTCCCCACAGGGTTGCCAACTTTTCGGTCCATAAATATGTCCCCAGAGGATCCAAAATTATGTCATTTTTAACCAAAATATGTCCATATTTCGTCTTAAATATGTCCAAAACATGTCCATCTTGAAATCTCAGAACCTAGAGGTTATTTTTCTTATCACTCGGTATATTGACCAAAAAACGCTATGTACACATCTTTCAAAGCGGCCAGACAAAATAAAATATATTTACAACTAAAAAAAAACAATTTAATAACAGCACAAAACTAATAAAAACAAGTAAACACAAAAAATGATTTGTGGGAGCTTAAGATTAGTCTTCTAGCGAGAATTCATCTTGAAAATTATGTTCAGCATGAGAGCCAGCCTTATTTCTTCCTTTGCTAGCTATTTGCCAATCGGAGTATTTCTTGCGCATTTCAGAAGGTAAAATCCAGGATTCCAGGGACGCTCCAGAACGCCAAATTAGTTGCTTGACATGAATTAAACAACTAGTTGTTTCCAGTAGAAGCCAATTGCTTAATTTGGTTTTTATTTACCTAGTAGAGTGAACATTTTTTCAGCAGCTGCTGAATAGTGTGGCAGACCACATAACGTTAGCATAAAATCACAAAGATCCTTGGATTTTTTTTTACCCTTGGCACCCTTATATTTTCTGAGGGCAGACCAGAAAACTGATGGATTTGCTTATTCAGAACGGAAATTAAAAGTTCTAATGCCCTTTTTCAGTGACCAAAAAGAATGGAGGGTAACTAAGCCCCCTCCCACGCTCACTTTTTTCCCAAAAACACCGGATCATAATTTTTAGATAGCCATTTTGTTCAGCAAGTTCAAAAAATACAATAACTATGTCTTTGAGGATGACCCACACAGTCTCCGGGGGACGGTCTGCAAGTTATGAACTATGTCCAGTGTTTACATATAATATTTGTTATTGGGACGTATACAGAATTTTTCCGGGCAAATTTTTTCGGGTAGTTGGGGGGGGGCTTTACGTGGGAGCTGTCCGTGGAGGAAGGGACATTGCTATGAAGGGGGCGTCGGATTTCCCAGCATTATTTAAAAAAAACAATAAGAAATTAAATAAAAAACAATTTTTCAACTGAAAGTAAGGAGCAACGCCAAAACTTAAAACAAACAGAAATTAATACGTACATGATTGTGTTCTTCCCCTAGTCATTACCTCGCTCTTTGCGCTAATTTTTTTTT
>NW_028297708.1:10000-11533 GCF_049724085.1 Artemia sp. Qi Xiang Cuo
CAATAAAAATTTTCAAACTGAGGAGATTCACCTAATCACCTTGGGTGGTTGGCTTTTGTTTTGATTCCAATAGACTCCCGATCATCACAAATACAAGTGTCATTATAGCTTCATTTTTATTTGGTAAGATTTGATACACAGAAAGCTGATTTTGTCGACCTTTAGACGCCGGAAGTGAAGTGTCTTTATGAAAATAGGTGACTACTTGTCTGTCTCTGAGACAGACAAGCAAAATTGTAAATTGTAAAACAGACAAGCAAAAATTGTCATATGTTTACGATAATTTTTTTCCCTGAATTCATGGAAAATAAAAAGATTTGCTTACTATAAACTTATTACTAGATTTCGGGAAATTTACTGGATCCTCTAAATTTACTGTTTTTTGTTTTTTTTACTAGATGTAGTAAAATCCAACGGGCGGTGGCAACCCTGCCAGGCACATAGAAATATGTCCTTTGGACTTAAAATATGTCCAGTTGACAACCCTGACTCTCTATCCAGGTAAGTATGTTTTGTTAGAAAATCTAACATTTTACTAATATATTTCGACATAAATCCCGTTGCTTTGAATGACACTCAGAAACTCCAATTTATTAGCCAGATTCAGGTTTACAAAACTTTTTCACATTCATGAATCAAGTCTCTAAATTATTTTTGAAGATAGCAATGCCCCATTTCATTTTCATATGCAAACGTCTTAATCCTTTGAAAGCAAGTTTACCTATTTGAAAAAAGAAAATCAGGGGTTTCTCACTCTGTTTTCAATATGAATGAAAAGTCGAAACTTTTATTTCTGAGAACCCAGTGGCTGTTCTTCTCGTTAACAACCAAAGGGGGCTTTAGTTATTACTACTACTACTAACAACTCACACAACTCACCAAGAAGTGCATGGTTTCTTCAATCCAGGTTGGGGATTTTAATTTAATTATGGCGAGTGGTTATTGGCTTTTTCACAATTAAATTTGTTAAATTACAAGCAGTTTTTAGTTTTTTTTAGAAAAAAAAATTAATATTTTCAATATATTCAACGGCTAGGAAACTACAGGTATGGTTTCTATAATGTATAAGGAAGCGCATAAGACGTCAGTGTTTAGAGTTCATGAACTTTGATTTCCCCTCGTGAGGGGTGCGCCGATCCCGGAGGTACTGCAATACCGGGCCAACGCGTGAGGGGAGCGGAACAAGCCTCGACATCCCTCTGGTTTCCATAAATCAGTTTAATATTTTGGGCCCCATGTAGGGACCGTATAAGATATTAAGCTTATAAGAGCAGATACTACACTTTTATCAGGGTTACCACCATAAGTAGAATTTTACTAGATCTCGTAAAAAAAAAAATCTAGTAAATTTATAGCATCTAGTAAATTTCCCGATAACTACTAAAAACTAGAAAAAGGTCCCGAATTATATATATATATATATATATATATATATATATATATATATATATATATATATATATATATATATATATATATATATATATATATATATATATATATATATATATATATATATATATATATATATAT
>NW_028297709.1:0-11533 GCF_049724085.1 Artemia sp. Qi Xiang Cuo
GCATTTATTACTAAGAAAGCACAACGTAAAAAAATTTCGTGAGATATACTAATTGCATCCTTTTTTGAATCTGAGAAAAGATGAATTACGGCTCACTGAGCCATTCAAGTATTTGTGACCATTGGAAACTAAACTGCTAACGCTAATGAACAGGAAGTGCTTTAAAAAAGGGTCAGAGCTAAATTTAGGCCTAGTGCTGGAGCTATGTGTCAAACCAGAGTGGTTAATGACAACAGAGCGACGGATATCTCAGGCAGAGAAAAGATTACAATATGCAAAAGCTAAATTTATCAAAAAGAAAATTATTTCTTTTTGCGAGAATTTTGTTTGTAAAAAGCAATGGGGGATAGGGTAGGTTTTGAGGGTAAAAAGAACAAATTTTATGTTTTCTATCGAGTATAAAGATTGTATAGTGATGTTTGTACTAGAGTGGGAGGGGGGGGGATTTACCTGAATATACTGGAGGGTGACCATGTAAAATAATTTTATTTTGAAAATAAAAAATGTACTCACATTGCTAATTGTGGGTGCCAATGCTTCTAAAGAGTCAAATTTATCCATTGTTGTATCAACTATGTCAAAATACTTTCTGATAATTTAATCACATTGCATGCCCGTTATATACGAAATCTCAAGGGAAAACCATATGTAACAAGCCCTCTGATTGGCTGAGAAAGGATATTTATCCGACTCGCTGATTGGCTGAGAAGGAAACACGTGATCTAACTGTTTCCTAGAAACTCATAACATTCGCCTCGAGCATGTACTTGACCAAAACAACAACAAGATCTTGAAGGAAGTGTCATTGACCCTGTCCCCATTAGACTCAATAATCCATCAAATTGAGAAAGTTCCTGTTTTTCCATTCTCACTGACAAAAACAATAAAACAGACATAAATTGCTGTTGACATCTATAAAAGTGAGAAAGTTCCTGTTTTTTCATTCTCACTGATAAAAAACGTAAAACAGATATTAAATTGCTGTTGACATCCATCAAAGTGAGAAAGTTCCTATTTTTCAAATTCTCACTGACAAAAACCATAAAACAGACATAAATTGCTGTTGACATCCATGAAAAACATCAAATAAATTGAACAAAAAACATAACCGTCAATGAAACAAACATCAATGTTATAAAATTCATTTTTTTTAAAGTGATAAAAATACTGTTTTTCAATTCTCACTGACAAAAAACATAAAACAGACATAAATTACTGTTGACATCCATGAAAAACATCAAATAAATTGACCAACACACATAACCGTCAATGAAACAACCATCAATGTGAGAAAATTCCTGTTTTTTCATTCTCACTGACAACAAACAGACATAAATTATGTAAAAAATTTGTAGGTGGCAGCAGGGGTGAATCGTGGGAGTCAATAAGGCATCTCTACTACTACGTTCAACAAAATGACTATCTGAAAATTTTGATTGGATGTGTTTGGGGAAATTGTGGGCGTGAGAGGGGGGTTACTTGCCCTCCAATCACTTTCGGCTATTGAAATGGGCACTATCCGTTTCAATTTCCAATCCATGATTCCTTTTTGAATTTTCTACGACAACGCTTTCTATAAAAAAAACTTTATATGCCCCCAGGGCACAACTTACAACCCTTGCCCTGAGGCTGTGGGGGAGGGTCATCCACAAAAAAATAATTTCCTGCCGAACTTGTTAACTACGTCGAACAAAATGGCTATCTCAAAATTTTGATTGGATGTGTTTGGGGAAATGGTGGATGTGAGAGGGGTGTTAGTTATCCTCCAATCACTTTCGACTATTAAAAAGGGCGAAAACCCTTCTAATTTTCAACCGAATGAGCCTTTTTTGAAGTTTCTACAACATTACTATCTATAAAAACCTTTTATACTCCCAGGACATAACTTACAACCCTTGCCCCGAGGGCTCTGAGGAGGTTATCATCCTCAAAAACCTAATTTCTAAAACTTTTAACTACGTTGAACAAAATAGCTATCTAAAAATTTTTATTTTATGTGTTTGGAGAAAAGGTGGGAGTGAAAGGGGTGTTAGTTGCCCTCAAATTACTTTCGACTATTAAAAAGGGCACTAGCCCTTTGAATTTCCAATCGAATGATCCCTTTTTCAAGTTTTTACAACAAATCTTTCAATAAAAACCTTATATGCCCCCAGGGCATAACTTACAACCCTTACCCTAAGGGCTGTGTGGGAAGTGTCATCCTCAAAGATATAATTTCCGGACCTTTCAACCACTTTGAACAAAATGGCTATCTCAATATTTTGATTGGGCGTGTTTGGATAAATGGCGGGCATGGAAGGGGTGTTAGTTGTCTTCCAATCACTTTCGACTATTAAAAACGGCACTAGCCACTTCAAATTCCAATCAAATGAGCCCTTTTTGAAGTTTCTACGACAACGCTTTCTATAAAAACCTTATATACCCCCAGGACGTAACTTATAACCCTTGCCCTTAGGGCTGTGGAGGGGGGGGGGGGGTTGTCATCCTCGAAGACCTAATTTCCAGAACTTTCAACTATGTTAAATAAAATGGCTATCTCAAAACTTTGATTGGACGTGTTTGGGGAAAGGTGGGCGTGAGAGGGGGGTTAGTTGCCCTCCAATGACTTTCGACTATTAAAAAGGGCACTAGCCCTTTGAATTTCCAATCGAATGAGGCTTTTTTGAAGTTTCTACGACAACATTTTTTATAAGAACCTTATATGCCCCCAGGGCATAACTTCCAACCCTTGACCTGAGGGCTGTTAGGGTGTGTTCTCCTAAAAAACATAATTTCTTTCAGGAAATGAACTACGCTGAACAAAATGGCTATCTCAAAATTTTAATTGGATGTGTTTGGGGAAATAGTGGGGACGGAAGGGGTGTTAGTTGCCTTCCAATAAATTTTAACTATTAAAAAGGGCACAAGCCACTCCAATTTCCAGTCGAATGAGCCCTTTTTGAAGTTTCTACTACAACTTCTTCGATACGAAGTGCCCTGGTCAAAAGAAAAAAAAATACATTGTGCCAATATCGTTCTTTACTTAGGCAGCGCGATTGCACTGCCTATGATGGGCTGCTTGATTCTTTAGGAGCAATTAATTAAAAAAACAATTTTTTCCGAGGGAAGTAAAGAGCGAAGTTGAAACTTAAAACGAACAAAAATTATTACTTCACAGCCTCTCTAACATATATCAATAAAAATAATGCAAATAAATCAACTGGTGATATTTCCCTATGTTTTTAGGATTGCAGAAAACTAGCACTTTACTGAAAACACAAAAGCCAAATAAAAAAACAAGAATATTGACTTAGGAGTCAAAAGTAAATACGTAGCTTCGCAACAACGAACTAATCTCTAACGCTTTTCATAGTCCTACAAGAGCTGTGATATCAGTAACTTTCAACATATAATTAAAATTATGTTAAAAACCTAAAATAAAAATAAAATAAGCTTAAAGTCATAAAACAGCATATAAAATAATGGATTGACTTATCAGGTAACATTTTGGTTTCACTTGGTATTACTCGAAATCAAGACCATATCAACCGTAATATGAACTCTGGAAATCCAGTTATCTCTCTCTATAAAGTGGAGGATTCTAAGTTGTGATACAGATTCTAAAGTGAGTTTGTAGTCATAATACTAATAAGATTCTTTCACTTCAAACTTGTCTACAAAATAATCATGAAATGTCCTTCTCAGATCCAAAAACGGCAGTCAGTCATTGAACTGAGCTCATTGTGCAGAAGTGATGCCAAATTAAACGAAAAAAAAAAACAACAGAAAACAACAATCTAAAAATGCTTTACTGTTATACTGTTAAAAGTGTCCTTAAAAGGTTTACTTTCATTAAGGTTTTTATAACTTTTAGGGGGTATTTGCCCCTTTTTTCGAAAATCCGCCAAATTTTCTCAGGCACGTAACTTTTGACAGGTAGGATTAAACTTGATGAAACTTATATATTTGAAATCAGCCTTAAAATCTGATTGTTTTGATGCATCTATTGATATCAAAATTCCGTTTTTTACAGTGTCGGTTACCATTGAGGCGGGTCACTGCTTACTTACAGTTCGTTACCACGAACTGTTTGATTCGATTTAGAAACAACACTGCTATGACCTTTTCTATTTATACGGAATAATTTCTGTTCGCTTTAAGTTTTAATGTTGGTCTTTAGTTTCCGTTGAAAACTTATTTTTTTTATATAGTTTCTAATCACCTCCAATCTAGGGGAGATAAGACACCTCAACACTTTTTTAGGAGCTGAACTAAGAGCCCGTACAAGAATTGAAGGAAAAAATAAGTTTAAAGTGGAAAAAAAAAATCAAGACAGAGTGTCGTTTCTCTATGTAAAAAGAATTAAAAAAGGAAGAAATAGATCTTTAATTCTTTGTTTTAGAAAATAAATTTAGTCACACTTAAGAAAGTAGCTTCAGGTGAGTATCTTCGACGCAAAAGGTTAACTGAGCGGACAGGTTTATATATCGACATATTTGCAGAAACTTTTGCTAGCTCAATAGAAATGTGCCATTAGGCTTTGGGATTTATTTGACCTGTCCCTAAATAAAAAGCCATTCATTACTCAGAAATGAATGGAATTTTCAAATAAACATCATTTCTTGTAGCATGGCCGTACTCAGTTTTATTTGGGTGGGGGCTCAAAGTTTTTTTTGCAGGGGGGGGGGTATAGAAAAAACCTCAAACAAACGCTTACAAAATTTTTTATTGTCCATTTCTGTTACGTTTTTACGAGCCAGACAAATATTTCAGGGGGAGGGGTTCAATCCCCCTAGCCCCCAGGGTACGGCCTTGTGTGTAGGTATGATAAATGGTAGTACAAACTAAGTTTGTTTTCATTTCAAAAATTTTGGGAAGAATTTTCCTAAAGAACTGTTTTCATTTGTCTTTCTTCCTCTTTGGATGCACAATCTTACGTATGGAGAAAATATTACGGTGGAATTGTCAAGTAAAAAATTTGGATAATAAGTATAACAATAAGTAAGCCTTCTTTTAACATACAACTTTGAGCGGTTCCAGAACAACACGCCTACACTTTTTTAATCACTTAGTGGCAAGAGGTTGGGGACTCAGGGGCGTAATTTGCTATGGGGCAGAGGGGGTAACTTGCCCTGCCAGACCTCAGTTTTCCTTCCGACTCCAGTTTGCCACCCCCTCCCAGCTGAAATTTATTTTCTCCAAAAAAGTTATCAAAACTAAGATAAGCATGCATAATTCAAGCATCCACCAAGACAGGTAAGTTTGCTTTAGTACATCTTTACCTTTTTTTTTTGCTATATGGCTAGTTTTTCAGTTTTCTCTGTCATTTTCACTTGATTTGGGAAACTTGGCTCCAACTTTAACCCCCCCCCCCCCCCACGGAATTTTGACAAACCTACGACAAAATTCGTTTGGGTATTTTTTAGAGATCTACTCAGAATGTCGTTGCAAACCACGAACTGGATGACCTCTATTCCGTTTTGAATCAAAACACTTGACCAAATACCTTCCTGGGACATGCTTCAAAAAAATGAGTGCACCACATTTACAAAAACAGTGAAATAATCTGAAAATTATTGTACAGAAGGGAGAAATCCAAAATTGAAAAAAAAACACAAGTAGGAATCGAACGCAAGACACTATTTCAAAGTCGAACGCTGTACAAACAGAACCGGACAAGGGGGCTTGGAGGAGGAACATACGAGAGGTGTTCTTACAAACCTCCAGTTACGGGATTTGGACCATAATTATTACAATGATGATTGCGTTCTATACTTTTATGCTTCTCTACTTAAGAAGTGTGACATCAAAAGTATTGTTTTAGTGCTATATCACACTTACGGATGGTAGAATTGATAAACATCACGTAGATACGAGGAATAGATTTCAAATAAGCCATTAAACGTCACTCTAAAAAGTACTGGTAGCCCACTAGCCCCAGCTTTCCCACTTGAGACATTTTACCAAAAGTGCCGTTTTTAGTTTCATGTTGAACTTGCTGATGGTTGAATCAAACAGTTCGTGGTAACGAACTGTAAGTAAGGAGCGACCCGGCTCAATGGTAACCGAAACTCTAAAAACCGGAATTTTGGTACCAATAGATACATCAAAAGAATCAGATTTTAATTTTGATTTCAAATATATAAGTTTCATCAAATTTAATCTTACCTATCAAAAGTTACGCGCCTAGGAAAATTTTGCTGATTTTTGAAAAAAGATAAAAACACCTTCTGAAAATAAGAGAATATAACTGAAAAGTATATTCTCAGTCTACACTTATCCAAGAACCCTGCTCTAGAGGATTCCAGTCGCTATCAGTAAAAAAGGGAAATTTTGCTTTTTTTTCAAGAAGGATGATCCCTGATCTATTTGTATGCGTTTTTTTTTTTGTTTTTTTTCCCCAAGGGTGATCGTACCGACCCAGTGGTCCTAGAATATTGTAAGAGGGCTCATTGGAACGGAAATTAAAAGTTCTAGTGCCTTTTTTAAGTGACAAAAAAAATGGAGGGCAACTAGGCCCCCTCCCACGCTCATTTTTATCTCAAAGTCACCCAATTAAAATTTTGAGATAGCCATTTTATTTAGCATAGTCGAAAATCTAATAAATATGTCTTTTACGATGACTTAATCCCCCACAGTTCCCAGGGGAAGGGCTGCAAGTTATGAACTTTGCCCATTGCTTGCATATTGTATTGGTTATTGGGAAGTATACAGACATTTTCAGGAAGAATTTTTTTTGGTGGGGGGGAGGGGGGCTTGAGAAGGGGGTTACTCGGGATAATCTTTCCGTGGAGGATGTTTATTTGGGGTAAGCGACATTTCTATGAAGGGGGCGCCGGATTCACAAGCACTATTTAAAAAAAGATCATAAATTAATTAAAAAAAAACAAGTTTTTTCAACTGAAAGTAAGAAGCATCATTAAAACTTAAAACGAACAGAAATTATTACGTGTATGAAGGGTTTCTCCCCCAATTCAAGAACTCGCTCTATACGCTTCAGTTTTTTTAAGTGCTTTAAAAAAAGCTACCTCTTCTAATTAAACGGCCTGGGTGATTCAGAGGTGTGTGAATTAAATTTTTTTTAACTTTTAACGTAAAGAGCGTGGTATTGACTAAGGGGAGAACCCCATCATATATGTAGTAACATATACGTAATAAAAAAAAACAATAATAAAAAAAAAACAAGCGATACGGCTAAATAGTAAGCGAAACTTTTAAAAACGGAACTTTGATGTCAATAAATGTATCAAAAGAATGGGCTTATAATGCTGATTCTAAATATATAAATTTTGTTAAGTTTAGTATTACTCATCAATGGCTACGAGCCTGAGAAAACTTACCTGATTTTTTAAAGAGGGGGGAAACATCCCCTAAAAGTGAAAGAATTTTAATGAAAATCACTTTCAGATTCAGCGTATCAGAAAACCCTATGACATAGATTTCAAGCTCATATCTGCAAAAATCTGCAACTTCGTATTTTTTTCCAGAAGAAAAATATACGACTATAGAAGTTCGTTACGTAAGTTAATTTGTAAATTACGTCAGAACCAAATTTAGGGACAGCCATTTAGCAAAAGAAAAGTAAAATTTTTATGCAAATTTTGTTTACTTATTCTATGACGGCGAGCCAAAATAAAAGCTGCATTAACTAAAAAACGATCAGAAATTAAATAAAAAAAACAAGTTTTTTAATCTGAAAGTAAGGAGCGACATTAAAACTTAGAACGAACAGAAATTATTCCGTATATGAAAGGAGCTGTCCCCTCCACAACGCGTCGCTCTTTACGCTAAAGTTTGACTCTTTCTAACAACTCTATTTTTTAAAACAATAAAAAACTTTAGCGTAAAGAGCGAGGCGTTGAGGAGGGGACAGCCCCTTTCATATACGGAATAATTTCTGTTCGTTTTAAGTTTTAATGTCGCTCCTTACTTTCAGTTTAAAAAACTTGTTTTTTTTATTTAATTTATAGGAAGGACGTAGATATAAGCAATATCTTTTATATTAGTTTTTAAAACTTCTGTAGATACCTGCGATACGAATAAGTTCAATAACAATATGCAAATACCGATACGCATGATATCAATACGTCCAATACCGATAAACTGAGCTACCCTTTCCCTAGGGTCTGTGGAGGGTCATATCATCACCAAAACCAAGTATATTTGACTTTTGAGCTATGTTGAACAAAACGGCTATTTCAAAATTGTAACTGAATGACTTTGGGGGGCGGAGGCCTTTAGGGAGGGGGGCTAATTGCCCTCTAATATTTTTGTTAAGTTAAAAAGGGCACTAGTAAATTTAATTTCCGTTCTAATGAGTTATTACACATCTCTCTATGATAATCTGGTAACCCCCTAGCCTTGCTAGAAAAGAGAGAGAAAAAAAAACAAAACGGGTGGCATATCAGTGCTACCCATGGAAAAAGTCATTTTCCTTGTTATTAAGGGAGGGGGGGGCTGTAATTTCCTATAAATAGGTTTTCGACCGTGCTGATTTCAATGGTAGACTTTCATTTTGATAAGATGCCAATTTCAAGAGGTTTCAGAATTTTTCCGAAATCACCATAAAACACATGGTTGCAGCAACCGCTGCAACCATGATGCTCCATCGTACAGTATTACTTCTTCTGCAACTGGAAAGCTCAGTTTTTAATCCTTTTGAATCGACTGGCTGTCTCAGAATTTTTAACCGTCTCAGAATGAATCCTCTTTGAGGCAAAGTCACACTTTGGAGCCGCAAATGGCAGAAAAACACAATGTTCCTACGGCACAGTCTTTTACAGTCTGTTCCCTCCTAATCTTCTAAGACTACTGGTTCTATTGGATCACTCCTGGGGTATAAAAAACGAAACAAAAGGAAGCGCAACGCCAACAAATAAATAAACACGCATCCATGATCTTTCATCTGAAAAAACAATATTCAAAACTCCACATTTTTGTAGATGGGAGCTTGAAACCTCTACTTTTGGGTTCTTTGACATGCTGAATCTTAAGATGTAATTTTCACGATCACTTACCCATTTGAAGGTATCTCCCCCTTTTTCGAAATCCAGGAAAGATTTTTTAAGTGCGTAACTTCCGGTGGGTTATTTTAAACTTAATGGATTTTGCATATTTGGAATAGGCATATAAATCCAATTATTTTAATGTATTTATTGTTAGGAAAATTCATTTTCTAGAGCTTCAGTTATTATCAGCCTGAGTCACTTCTTACTTACAGTACATTACACAGTCTGTTTGATATGCCCCTGTGGAACCAACTGACAGAGATAGGAGTGACTCACGTGAAATTTATTTATAGTTACACAGGAACAAATACAGAGGATCCCAAGTAGAAATATGGTATTTTATTTAAGGGATTCAATGCCCAGGTTGGTAAGAATAGAGAGAGACGTTATTCAAGCCTAATTAAAGTTGGTGTAGAAAAGGAAAATAGCAACAGTTATAGATAGCTGCAATTTTGGGGGTATAACATTCTAATTACAACCAAAACAGTATTTAGTCATAAAATGCACCATAACTCAAGATGGTACTCCCGTGACAGTAAGGCGGCCAGTCTTATTGATTACGTTATTTGCAATTGAAGACTAGAAGGATCAATAAAAGATGCTGAGCTTTATAAAAGTGCTGTTATCGGTTTTAAAAGTAAAAATTACCATTAGGTAGCGTATAGAGTTAATCCAAATATGAAATTTAGGAAGCGTAACTTCCTTTCGGGAAGGTAGAACGTAGGTAGACTTCAAGATTGGAATTTAAGACGAAATATCCAGGAACAGTTGAATATGATATCAAAGAAGATCAGTTGCGAGCCTCTCTAAATAGAGGCAGATGGGACTACACTTCATGATCCTCAACAAGTGGTGGAACATTTTGCAGATTATTTCTCTAAAATTGGTCAAGCAGTGCAACAGGAAAATAACCAGGGTCCTAAATCCTTCCGCGAGTATGAGTTTCAAGATGATAGAGGCGACAGATTAGCCTTTGAGTTTGAGAGATGTACCAGTGATGAATTACTTTCATCACTGGAAGCATTGTTGGAAGCATGAGCTCCAATTCAGCAGGGATAGATGTAATGAACCTCCGAGCTTTCAAGTCAGTTTTGGTTTACCTTCTGCCTTGTATTGTTCATATAATAAATTTGTCGCTGGAAACTGGAATCTATCCTGAAGGTCTCAAAACAGCCAAGGTTATTCCCCTTCACAAAGGTGGCTCAAGATCTGATATTGGGAACTGGAGGCCAATCTCAATCCTTCCCCTTTTCTCGATTAGTACTTGAAAAAGTTGTTCATCAATGACTCTACCAGTACACATAATCATAATCTTAGTGATACTCAGTTTGGCTTCCGCAAAAATCACTCAACTACACGCGCGGTGCAACACCTATGTGATTTTGTGAATCAGTGTCTTGATAGTGCCAAAATACCTCTCACTGTTTTTATAGATTTTAAAAAGGCGTTTGATATGGTTGATTTGAGTATCTTATTAAATAGATTAAAGCTTTTAGGGGTTAAAGGGGCTTCTTCGAATTGATTTGATTCCTTTTCAAAGGGGAGGTCAATAAAGACTGTAATTGATAGTGTAACTTCTAGTCCATATCTTGTGAATTATGGTGTTCTCGGTTTATATAGGTACTATGAGATTTTACCTTCGTGATTCGTGTCTTACAGTTCTTTCGCAGATGACACTGCTATTTCTTTTCATGGTGTTTTTGTGAAAGAGTTAATTAATAATGTAAATATGGTATTAAATGATTTAAGTGTGTTTACGTCTTTAAATATGTTGGCGGTTAATGCAAAAAAGACAAGTTTTATGGTTTTTAGTCGAATTGGTAAGTCCATAGATCTCAGAGGGCGAATATTATTTTCTGGTAATTTCCTAGAACAGGTTAATTTAATGAGGTATCTAGGTTTTTACCTAGACTGCAATTTGTCATGGAAACGTCACAGGGATCTTGTGGCATCAAAAGTTGCAAGAGGCCTTGTAATTATACGTCGATTGAAGCACTTCGTACCGGGTCGGGTGATATTGCTTCTGTATCATGTGATTATTAGCCCCTATATGGGCTAACAATTTTTTTTGGTAATTTTAGGCGTGTAAAGGTATTACAGAATAAGGCAGTCTGTTTGATAGGGCAAGTTTAAAGAAACTAATAAAACAGTAGCTTGTTTTAGGAAATTAAATAAAGGTGATGGATGTGGAACAAGTTCGTGACTACCAGGCTGCGGTTTTTACTTACCAGTGTATTTATCAAGTGTGTCCATCAGTGTTTTTAGATTTTTTTTTCGACAAAAAATGATTTGCATGATTCTTATACAAAAAATGCTAATAATCTGGTAACAGAGTATAGGAGTGGAAGTTGTACTAGATTTCAAATGAATTCAAAGGGGACGCCTTAACACTCCCAGATAGTGTTAGTAGAATGGCCCCTATTGATCCCGTACGTACACCATATATGGGCATAGAGTCATTAGGGAGAACACGTGGTAATGTCAGTCCCGTACGTACACCATATATGGGCATAGAGTCATTAGGGAGAACACGTGGTAATGTCAGT
>NW_028297710.1:0-11533 GCF_049724085.1 Artemia sp. Qi Xiang Cuo
AAAAAGTAGAGTACTGTGGGCTCGACGAACGGTTTTTTCTATTGGAAGGGATTATCTCCCCCACAAGGAATCATACACTGCAATTGCTTTTTTGTTGAGTCCGATCAATTAAGGTCTCGTAAATGCTAGCGGCAAGTACTTTAACTAAGAACATTTTCACCCTCAACAGCACCTCTCAGAAAATATATACTTTCGAATATTTTCCAATGAAGACTATTTCATTGATTTGTCGTCAACATTTATTGATCTAAACATTGTGGTTAAGAAAAAGTCAGATACTACAATTCTAACCGCCGGCGATGGTGTCTCCTACGTATACTGTCTTCTGCTTAACCTATTCAAACAAATTAATGCGTTGATCAATGGGACATTGGTGAGTAATAGCAATAATTTATCCAACTGTGAAAGGTACATACAATTTATGATGATCACACCAAAGGTGTACAAGGAGATGAGAGGGCAATCATTGGACTCTGAAAATTGAACAGGTTTTAATACTGACAGTGATTTGACTCCTGCAGTGACCCAGGAGTATCATCTAGTTGTAAAATTAAATCCTGAGATATTCAATATATCCCACTGGCTGTCCCCCAATGTAAAGATTGACATAAAGTTAAAGATGGCTCCATCGAATTTAATTTTGAGAAAAACACTTCCTGCAGCACCCGATGCAAATTTTGTAATAACATCGTCAATTCTCCATGTCCGAAAACAACAAGTTATGAGCTCTGTTGCATTGGCAGTGGAAAAGCTAAGAGCCAATGGTAACAACACTAAACTTCTTGTATCCCATACAATCACCAATCAACGTCACATTGCCACCGTTTCTCGTAGCTATAGCGATTCATCGTTTATCAATGGAGAAATCCCATCAAAATTGGCTTTGGCCTTTGTGAAGAGTGGCAGTGTTGCTGGATCCTGGACTAAATCCCCTCATTACTTTAATTTTTTCGATCCATCTAGTCTTGTGTGTAAAGGGAATGGTATACCGCTGTTCAATCTATCTTTTGACAAGAAATCCTATAGAATTCTCTTCAAGCTGACCTGATGATCCCTAAATCATGACTAAACTACTTGGAATCAGAATAAACGAATCGATGTTTTCAAAAACTAATGGGGTTATGGTCGTGGATGTGTCTGGCACACAGTATATAACCATAGTACGAACTGGGAATGTACGTTTAGAGTGTACATTTGCCGATGCTCTGGCTGAGAGTATCACGCTAATATCACTGAGCCAATTTGAAACCTATTGGGAAATCCCACCCGACGGCAGTGTTCTACTAGACCTTGCACCATGAACACAAATCAAATAATCAACATATTTAGTATGGATCCGGACATGTTCTAGTAAAGGTCCTATTGCATACCGTCGGACTTCAGTGAAAAAATTCCAAGTGTTAACAATACCCTAATCATTGTTAAT
This sequence comes from Artemia sp. Qi Xiang Cuo, assembly GCF_049724085.1. Classification (NCBI taxonomy): domain Eukaryota; kingdom Metazoa; phylum Arthropoda; class Branchiopoda; order Anostraca; family Artemiidae; genus Artemia; species Artemia sp. Qi Xiang Cuo. The sequence goes on from NW_028297710.1 coordinate 1,427, forward strand.
AGCAGTTCATCGACTTTGTCGAGTGGCCTTTGGCTTTGCATCTTGCAAATAGCGAAGAATATTGAATTTTTTGATCATCTTGGCCTATCGTATAAATTTTACGCTCCATACATCAGCAACTTTATTGAAAGCTGTGGGAAAACTATTATTCAAAATCAACGAAGAGTACAGGATTTAGCGACTAAGGCACTCTTCTGTCAGTCGTGTATCTTTGTACGATTAAAATGCCGTGTCTACAACTACTAGCCGTTATTTAATGTATACTTCTAACAACTTAGATTGAATAACTTTCTAGTGGAGAAAAGACTTAAAAGTGTATGCAATATTAATTTCATTGCCCTAAGAATAAAATGTTCCAAAGATGTATGTGAAATTATTTATTAATAAAAAAAATGTATAAACATGAGAAAATGACTATTCTACTCTTTAGATTTAATCCGCTACTAGGTATTTGTCGACAACAGGTAGGGCAGGTAGATTATCTGAAGGTAGATTCACAGAGTACTGATGCTGATGTACTGCAATGGTGGGGTCACATTATCTATTATAGAGTGTAATTTCACTCTTGTCATACCTCTTTGTATAGTCAATGATACTTCTCTCATTCATTCTATAGAATTCACATGTTTCAATTTGCGCATTTGAAGCAATTTCACAAACAGTGTCCTCAAGTGTCGAATCACATTCCGTCACAGCGAAATATAAATCAGTGGGATTATAGTCATAACACCCAGTGTCTTCACAAAACTGACTTAGAAACCATATTATTTTGTTTTTCAAACATTTTAATCTTTGACCTGGTTCATCCTACATTAAAATTATAAAACCACGACTATACCAATCTCGTATCAATAAACTAAAATCCTGGTTATGATTCTTTCCAATCATACCGGGATATTTACTGTCCCACTGCTTAAATTTATCATAATGACAATTGGAACATTGGTGGCCTCAAGGACGAGAGTCACACACCTCTTCAAGACAGGAATTACAACCTTTAATTTGTACAGTTTATCCTCTATGCAATTTACACAGGTTGCATAATCTACACTTTTCATCACACTCCTCACTCCTTGTGCAAGTCTCACATGATAACCAACTGCCCAGTGAATACATGCATATTTGACATATACTAAACATTTTTTCAAGTGTTAACACTCTCACTATCATACTGAAACTGTTTTATCAACAACAAAAAATATTGCCTGAGAGAGAGAGAGGAGTAAATCAACCTTGAGCTCCATCTTTCTTATGAAAAAAGTCCTAAATTTCTAAAAACTAATGTTTAAAAGCATATCCACAATATCATTTTGCTGTGTCGTGATCAATATATCAATAAATTGTGTAAATGCATTTGGACCACAATGTAGAAGCTTCATACAATAGTCTAATGATGGAGAATTAGTTTTCATTATATCGACAAGCATTCCCCGAGAAAATATCTTCCTTTGAATAGACAACTCTAGAAAATCATCATCTAGAATTAAACGTTTTTCCATAAGAACTAGATTCCTCATGATTCGATCTTTCTCGAATTTATCCATTTTTTTAGAGTCCTAACTCTCTCACAACCAACTTCAAACTAACCAGAATCTCTTTTTTGTACTCTAGAAAATATACGCTAGTCTACTATAGAAAAAAAAATACCATTGATTTAGAAACAGGTTTATTGAACATAATTACAATAATAACAATATTCACTGATATATTTTGTTCTAATAGATATATTTAGATTGGACATCTAATGCTGACCGAAGTTTATTTGTATTCCCAATATTCACTTTTCCAGCAAAACATAGCTGCTCATCCTTTTTAAATTTGCTTAATTATATAACGCATCTCGCATGCATAATGTCTCATTCAAGACATAGTCTACAACCAGCAGTTATTTCCACAGCCACATTGGGTACTCGTATATCGTTGCTGCTGCTGCTGCTGTCGGTTCCATCATTAATCTCCAATAGTGTAAATGCACCACTCATTTTTTTTCTCCACTAATATCCTCTCAAATAAACTATTTTCTTTGAATTCCATTCTCTTACTAATATGAATTGTAAAGAAAACTATTCCTTTTATTCAAATCCTAATCACCAATCAAGTTGTACTCGTTCCTCTTGGCCAAGGTGTAATGACCTGTAGAAAGAATTACCAGAAAAAACCTGTTTGTACGGGGGCGTAAGCAAATTCAAAAGATGGTTACTACTGTCACCTAACCTAACCTAGATACCTTTTCCCCCCTAAACCCCAAAAAACAACATTTTAAATTTTGTAAACGCAATAAGCAATCATGCTTTGCAATCGGTTTATGTCTTGCAAATACCCGTTTGACGGATTTCAATTTGTATTTCCTTGTACAGTCTATAGTGATGTTTTATATATAACACATAAATACCGCAAAATCTTATATATTAATTAAACAAAAAAAAAAGTTTTTTCAACTAAAAGTAAGGAGTGACATAAAAACTTAAAACGAACCAAAATTATTGCGTTTATTAGGGGTTCGCCCGCTAGTCAATACCTCGCTCGTTACCCTACATTTAGAATTTTTTTACAATTATTTAAGAATAACCACTGAATCACAATGGCTTTTTAATTAGAATAAATATCTATTTTATAAGTACTAAGAAAACTGTAGCGTAAAGAGTGAGGTATTGACTAGGGGGCGAACCTCCTAATATGCGTAATAATTTCTCTTCGTTTTAAGTTTTAATGTCGCTCCGTACTTTCAGTTGAAAAAAATATTTTTTAAATTTAATTTCTGATCGTTTTTGAATAATTCTTGGAAATCCGGTGCCCCCTTCATAGCGATGCCCCCCCCCCCCGCCATGAAAACTTTCTCCGTGGAAAGATCTCCCGCGTGTCCAATAAGAGAGTCATTCATACTCCTGCCATTTACCCGTGCCCCAGCCATTTAAACATTTGCCTCTCAATTACTTGGACTATCTGTCTTGGCTTTTCTCTGTCTACAATTACCCAGCCCAGTCTTGATGCAACTTATGCAACCTATTGCCCAAAATACTTGATAACTTCAATTCAAAATCAACGCCTGTTATTTCAAGCAAATTTATGGTCCTATGTCAATTTTAAATTCTTGGTCAACCTTCTTAAGACCATAGGCGGGTGTGCCTTGTTTGCCTTTTTTTTAAATTCTTGATCAGCATGCCTAAGACTCTAGGCAGGCATGCCTTTCCAAAAACTAACCTGACAAGTATGTGTCCAATAAGAGAGTCATTCATACTCCTGCCATTTACCCGTGCCCCAGCCATTTTAATATTTGCCTCTCAATTACTTGAACTATCTGTCTTGGCTTTTCTCTGTCTACAATTACCCAGCCCAGTCTTGATGCAACCTATGCAACCTATTGCCCAAAATACTTAATAACTTCAATAACCCTCCCCCACCGAACTCCCACTCCCAGAAAAAATCACCCCTGAAAACGTCTGTATAGTTCCCAATAACCAATGCTATATGTAAACAATGGGCAAAGTTCATAACTTGCAGCCCTTCTCCCGGGGACTGTGGGGGATTCAGTCATCCTCAAAGACATTGTTATTATATTTTTCGACCAGGCTGAACAAAATGGCTATTTCAAAATTTTGATCGGATGACTGGGGAAAAAATTACCATCGGAGGGGACCTATTTGCCGTCCAATTTTTTGGTCACCTAAAAAGGACACTAGAACTTTTAATTTCCTTTCGAAAGAGCCCTCTCGCGATAGTCTAGGACCACTGGCTCGATACCATCACTCCTGAAAAAAACAACAACAAAAAAACAAATGAATACGCATCCGTCATCTTCGGTTCTGGCAAAAATACAAAATTCCACATTTTTACAGATAGTGGCTTGAAGCCTCTACAGTAGGATTCTCTGATACGCTGAATTCGACAGTGTGATTTTCATTAAGATTGTATGATTTTTAGGGGGTGCTTTTTCAAATATGAGGCAAATATTCTCAGGCTTGTAACTTTTGATTGGCAATTTGATACCAAATCAATTGGTATCAATTTTTTTTTAGAGTCTCGGTTACTATTGAGCTGGGTCGCTCCTTACTTACAGTTCTTTACCATGAACTGTTTGATTGCTACCAACAGTCCTTTTTTTAGTTTTGGTTACACCAGCCCGATCCTCGCCTGACTTACAGTTCTTTTCCACCAACTGTTTGATAATACCAAGTAAACAAAAGCAATAAAAATCGGTTAAGTGTTATATATTGGCTAGGCGTACATCTGACCCCACGGGGGGGGGGGGAGCGAGACACAATTGGCATGAGAGTGATCATTATATTTGGAAACAGTATTGAATAGTTTTACTCTTTGTTATTATAGTGTCTAGTTCAGAAGCACTATACGCAAAAACTTACTGAGGTAGAGCAGGTTGGGTAGCTTGGTTAGCTGTTTTAAAAAAACAAAAATTAGATCGAAAAAAGAAAGAAATACACCATTTGATTCCCCCCATTCAATGCTCTGTCTGAATATATTAATTACTGTTGTTGCAGATCCTTCCTAGTCCTCCCCCTCCTAATGAAGCTCTATCCTAGTATTTATATACAAAAGCTCGCTGACTTGTGTGCTTTTGTACTTTTTTTTTGCTTATTTCACATTAACAGCTGGTTCATGATGCCAAAAAACAACAACACAAAATTAGAAAAAAAGAAGGAATAAGCCAACTTTTGCGTATAGTAAAGGGGATTACCTTGGCCCGTTCTGGGGAGCTGGGACCAGTGGTGCCATTTCAGAAAACCTCAGAGGGGGGCAAAGACCAATTTCGGGACCTCATCCAGACTCAAAATGTAATTACTCTGTTTGACAGACTACTCTTCAAATTAGTCTTCGAATACACATTAAAGCAACGTAATTTATTTAGATATTACCTTTTGCAACATGGTTAGGGGTCAAAAAGTCGTTACAAGATGGAAAATTTACCACACAAATTGAAAACTGAAAGTTACGTGCAGTTACTTAAGCAATGGATATCTCCTTGGCTTGATTTTTGCGAAGTTGTCCACAAGATTTTCAATATCGAGCTCCTTCACTGCAGTCTTCTCAGAACCCAAGGAGCCAATGCAAAAGTCGCTCGTTGTCAATTGTTGTCCGAAGGTAATCCTTCACAAATGTCAACACAGAGAAAAATCGTTCATTTGACCATGTTGTAAGCGGGAGTGTGAGGACTACCCTCACGACCTCAAGAACCTCAGAATAAGCTTCTTTCAATCCTCCTAGGCTTTCGAAAAGACCTAAAGCGTTTGCTGGTTTCTGTGAAAGCTGCAATACACATGCACCGGCTATCAAAGCTTGACTCTTCAGCTCCATAACATTGATGCCAACCTTATCGAAGTTTGTCGCGATCTCGAGAAGTAAATCTGTGTTCATGAAGTCTTCGGGTTTGGGGTTAAAGCATCGTGTGGCTTCTAGTACTGGCAGATGGACAGAAAAACGCTCTTCAAACTCATTTACCACTGTCCAAAACTTTGTAGAACTTCAAATTTTCTCTTCTCTTCTTGTGCTCTCAGATTCAGTGCTGTGCTTTCCAAGTGTTGATGTCATCAAATAGTCCCTGAGTCTTCTGGATATCTTCTGAACTCGTTTTGATTTTGCTAGTATGGTTGAAGTCAGAGCGCTTGTTTCCGACAGATCAGCCCCGACATTAATGACCATCTCCCTATACTTGCCGTATATGACTCGAAAATACGTGACTTCACACATTGTCTTCAGTTGGTTTTTTGTTGTGGTGATTAAAGTGCAGGCGTCTCAAATGATCAGATCTGGGGCCTGTTATTGTTCAGAAAGAGGGTTGATCACTGATAGAACTTCGTGAATGACATGCAAACTTAATATGAAGGGAAACGGCTCTAGTTGATTCTTAAGACCTGTAGCTTCTGCTGCTTCCTCCCTGTCAGAAGATTCTTGAACAACTGACAGAACTGCGACTATGCAGTCATATCTTACCATAATTTTAGCCACTGATCCTATGCTAGTAAGATCAACGTGTCACAACTGTCCTTTCAAGCCATAGCATGGACATGTTGGCAGTTTACTGGGTCTCGACAAACAGCTGGTATCGAGCGTTGCTGTTAGAAACAAAACCATAACTGTTTGCAAAATTGAAAATACTAACGAAATTCTTCTTTTTTTCTGCATACAATTGCCAATCACAGGCAGCGCGATTGCGCTGCCTGGGGTTTAAATAAAGAACGATGTCGGCACAATGTATTATTATTTTTTTTGTTTTGTTTTCTTGTTCTTCGATACCAGGGCACTTCGTATCGAAGGAGTTCGATACAAAGTGCAAGACTGGGGGTAATGTTCCCCCCAGAACATTATATATTCATGGACCAACCTATTCAAAATGTGTTCCCGAAAAGAGATTCGTATTCTTTAACTACGTATCGTACATTGTTATGAACTATGGTAAGATAATAGGAAATTCCCCACCATTCCATTTCTATGTATCATCTCGTTTACCTCTAAATCAACTGACTGATTTTTAAATGTGGACTTACACAGTTTGAACTTTTTTTGATTGTAAAAACGTATTAATTTCTTCCTTCCCCGAAATGAATTCGCTCGTATTGAGTTTGACTCTACAAAAAGTGGGGTTCAATCTCGCTTTCTTGGGCATTAACGTTAGAAAAGTTGAGATGGCTAAGGCACGTTTTAAGAATGAAGGATGACGGATTACCAAGGATTGTTCTTTTGGGCCGACCGTCTAGGGCTGAATGAAAAGTACGTCGTCCTCGGTTGGGGTTCGAGGATGTCGTAAGGAATGATTTAAGGGGAATAAATAATTTCTTAGATCTAATTTTCTATTTACGAAAAAATAAGCAAGAAAAAACGGGTTTTAATTTAAACTTATGGGAAAATGAAACTTCCCGGGTGGGTTTAAAGAGCGAGGCTTTGAATAGATTGGAATAGAGGAGGAGTATAATTAGCTGTGCTGACCTCAGGTGGCTTGGTGCCTCGGTAAGTTTCTTTAAAAATAATAGTATGAGTAGTAGTTGCAGTTAGTGTCAGTAACTCTCAACGCTGGAAAAAATCATGCTGCAAAGGGTATTAGTCAATACTAGGGAGTATTTCGTTTCTTATTGTACAGTCAGTAGTTTTCCAATTCACACACAAGAGTATACGTTATATTTCGTTACACCTAATGTCCGAAATGCTATGCTGGCAGTTATGTGTAACTCGTCTCTGACAAAAAAAGAAGGCCACCATCTAAAATTATCCTTCAAAATTTTGAAGTTTCTTCAACACTAAAAACAAATATTGTTTGTCTAATTGTGTTGTTATTATCAATCCTCGTTCAACTCAACCGCAGCACTATTTAACTAAATGCTTTTAATTAAAGCATTGCCCAAAAGTCATTGTATAAACTGTTCTGAAGCATTTTCGCCAAGTTAAATAAATAAAAAGTGAGCTAATTGAAAAAGAAAAATTGGTACTTTCCCGTTATATGGGCACTTCGGCTATAGACAGTCGAATGAATGCAGTGATGGAGACTCGTAAAGCGGGTAATTGTTATCTAACTTGATCGAAGAGCGTGGTTTCTCATTGAATTTACAATATTTCAATTGTTTTTTTTTTAGGTTTAGGGGGGAGAAAAAGGTACCTAGGATAAGTTAGGTTAGGTTACGTATTTAATATATGCAATGCTTTGCCCCCAACCCCTCTAATGTGCAAATATATAGCCCAAATTTGTTTATAGACTATTAAATACATCCTATTTTATTTTATTTCATTAGCATTAACCAACCTTGACTTTTTAGAAGTGCCCGTATAATGGGAAAGTACCGAAAAATTTATTGCTTGTTTTAATATTAACGCATAAATCATCTGGTGGGAGAAGCTACAAATTCTTCTGGTCTTTTCTGAAACGCTGCAGTCAAGGGGATATTAAATTTGTAGTGTTAAGGATGTTTCTTTTTGTATTAGACTTTGGAATTGGTTATAAGTTATAACTGACTCCAACTCTGACTCCGGACATTTTCAATATACTGACTCCAACTTCGACTCTCTTCAGCAAAAATCTACTAAAATGATTAAGGAGAAAGGGGCACTTCTGCCAAAAAAGGGGGCTCGAAAATGGGATATCGCCTGACAAATGAGACAGTCGATAAGAAAGACAACCGGTCGTTTCTAATAAATGATTTGAATGGAGAGCAAATCTCTGAACCCCAGAAAATTGGTGAGAGAATGGCGTGACATTTCATGCCCAACGAGTCTGTGCTACAGCGCGTGTTCTTTTTTATTCCTGCAGACTGCTGTCCGACAGGGTTCAGGGGTAGTTGATTCAGAATTCTCAAAAATATTTTTGGTACCTACAAGTTATAGCGACCACACTTTGTTCTCGATCTGTAACGAAACCTGCTTTCTGTGTTTACACGGAGATAATCAGCTTAGCCTGAGCGAGATAAACGGTATCTATACAGGTATATACGTCTATACAGGCTATACGTCTCCTAAAATCCACCTTTGCCCCACAAAAAACCTTGAGCTAAACTAACAAAGCGATTATTTATTACTTATTAATATAGTAATGATTTCTATAAATTGTGACATCGAGAACACCGTAATCTGATATCAAACGAAATTTAAGAAAGAGAAGAAAATGCCACAATTCTTATTTAACTTTTACAAACTACGTCATCTTTTTATTAATCAATTTAGATGGCGATGGCAGTTTTTAAGATGCTCAAATAGTGAAAAAATTATGGTTAGCTTATTCATCAAAATTAGGGATAATAATGCCAATAAATACACAACTTGAGTTTTATTATTTAATTGAGATGCATAAATGCTAGAGTTACTCGAAAAAATTCTAAGTTGTGAATTCATAATTGTTTATACAGCTCATGAAGCTTAGCTAATTAAATAATAATGAGTTATTTATTATTAGAGGTTTATAATAACAGTGCCATCAATTTGACAATATTGAGATTAACGCAACTTAATATTAAGCAAAATTAGAAAAAAATATAATGACCATTTTTATTTAGCTTTTTATAACCTTCGTATTCTTTTTATGGATGACTCTAGATGGCTTTCACACAGTTTTAAGAAGGTCGGCTATTAAAACAATTATTAATCGTCAAGGCCGTTTTCAGGGGGCATTAGGGTGTTCGACCCCCCCCCCCCCTAAAAAAATGTATATGTAATATATATATATATATATATATATATATATATATATATATATATATATATATATATATATATATATATATATATATATATATATATATATATATATATATATATATATATATATATATATATATATATATATATATATATATATATATATGTATATATATATATATATATATATATATATATATATATATATATATATATATATATACGTATATATATATATATATATATGTATATATATATATATACGTATATATATATATATGTATATATATATATATGTATATATATATATATGTATATATATATATATATATATATATATATATATATATATATATATATATATATATATATATATATATATATATATATATATATATATATATATATATGTATATGTATATGTATATATATATATATATATATATATATATATATATATATATATATATATATATATATATATATATATATATATATATATATATATATATATATATATATATATATATATATATATATATATATATATATATATATATATATATGTATATATGTATATATATGTATTGGTAAGATGAAGAGCTCACTTAAAAATATATATAAATCTGCTTATTTTGCCATTTTGGAAAGTGATTTTTTTTTGGTTCAGTCTAATTAAAAACAAAATTTCAAAAAGAGAAATGACATCAGACAAATAATATTTATTTTTTGTATTTTTAGAAAGTTTGTGATTTTGATGGGAAATTCTAGATTATGTTTTTTTTTCCTTCTTCGTTTTCCTTTTCTTTCTCAGAGACGAGCTTGAGTTTTCTCTTATAACTGCCAGCATAGCCTTTCGGATATAATGCGTACAAAAATGTAGCGTATACCCTTGTGGGAGGATTGGTAACCTACTGACTGCACAATAAGAAATACTCCAGTGTATTAAATTAATGCCCTTTATAATATGAATGG
>NW_028297711.1:0-11492 GCF_049724085.1 Artemia sp. Qi Xiang Cuo
AACCTAGCTCTGAAAAGTCAAAAATAACAAACTAGTCATCCCAAACTATAGGTTTCAGACTACAAACACCTATGAAAGGATAAGAAAGTCAGCACAGAAAAGTAAAAATTAGCAACCAACCCATCCCAAATCATAGGTTTCAGAAAAAACACACCTATGAAAGACTAAGAAATCCCTCTCAGAACAGCCCGAAATAGTAATTTACATATCCCAAATCATAGGTTTCAGACATCATTCACCTATGAAAGACTAAGAAACCTTAGCTCAGAAAAGCCTGAAATAGCGAAACTACTCATCCCAAACTAGAAATTTAGGACAACAAACGCCTATGACGGACTAAGAATCATAGCTCTGAAAAGTTCAAATAGCAAACTACACATTCCAAATCATAAGTTTCAGAAAACACACACCTATGAACGGCTAAGAAATCTAGCTCAGAAAAGACAAAAATAGCAAACTACACATCCCAATCATAGGTTTCAGTCAACACACACCTAGGAAAGGCTAATAAATCCAGCTCAGAAAAGTCAAAATAGCAAACTACGTATCCCAAATCATAGGTTTCAGTCAACACACACCAACGAAAGACTAAGAAACCTAGCTCAGAAAAGTCAAAAATAGAAAACTACTCATCCCAAACTATAGGTTTCAGACAACATTCACCTACGAAATACTAGAAAACCTTAGCTCAGAAAAGCCTGATATAGCAAACTACACATCCCAAATCATAATTTTCTGACAACACATACCTATGAAAGGCTAAGAAACCTAGCTCAGAAAAGTCGAAAATAGCAAACTACACATCCCAAATCATAGGTTTCAGACATCACACACCTATGAAAGACTAAGAAATCCAACTCAGAAAAGCCCGAAATAGTAATTTACATATCCCAAATCATAAGTTTCAGACAGCATTCACCTACGAAATACTAAGAAACCTTAGCTCAGAAAAGTCTGAAATAGCCAACTACTCATCCCAAACTCGAAGTTTCAGACAACAAACACCTATGAGTGACTAAGAATCCTAGCTATGAAAAGTCCAGAAAGCAAACTATACCTCCCAAATCATAATTTTCTGAAAGGACACACCTATGAAAGGCTAAGAAATCCAGCTCAGAAAAGTCAAAAATAGCAAATTAACCATCCCAAATCATAGGTTTCAGTCAACACACACCTACGAATGGCTAAGAAATCCTGCTCAGAAAAGCCTGAAATAGCAACCCACATATCACAAATCATATTGTTCTGACAACACATACCTATGAAAGGCTAAGAAACCTAGCTCAGAAAAGTCGAAAATATCAAACTACACATCCCAAATCATAGGTTTCAGACACTACACACCAATGAAAGACTAAGAAATCTAACTCAGAAAAGCCCGAAATAGTAATTTACATACCCCAAATCATAAGTTTCAGACATCATTCACCTATGAAATACTAAGAAACCTTAGCTCAGAAAAGTCTGAAATAGCCAACTACTCATCCCAAACTCGAAGTTTCAGACAACAAACACCTATGAGTGACTAAGAATCCTAGCTCTGAAAAGTCCAAAAAGCAAACTATACCTCCCAAATCATATTTTTCTGAAAGGGCAAACATATGATTGGCTAAGAAATCTAGCTCAGAAAAGTCAAAAATAGCAAATTAACCATCCCAAATCATAGGTTTCAGTCAACACACACCTACGAATGGCTAAGAAATCCAGCTCAGAAAAGTCAAAAAAAGAGCACCCCACACCTCCCAACTCATCGGTTTCAGACACCACACACCTACTAAAGACTCATACCTCCGGTTCTGAACAGTCGGAAATAGAAAATTAGATATCCCAACTCATAGGTTTCAGACAACACTCACCTATGAACGGCTAAGAAACCTAGCTCAGAAAAGTCAAAAATAGCAAACTAGTCATCCCAAACTATAGGTTTCAGACAACAAACACCTATGAAAGGCTAAGAAATCCAGCTCAGAAAGGTCAAAAGTAGCAATCCACCCATCCCAAATCATAGGTTTCATACAACACACACCTATGAAAAAATAAGAAATCCAGCTCAGAAAAGTCAAAAATAGCAAACTACATATCCCAAATCATCGGTTTCAGTCAACACACACCAACGAAAGACTAAGAAACCTAGCTCAGAAAAGTCAAAAATAGCAAACTATTCATCCCAAACTATTGGTTTCAGACAACATTCACCTACGAAATACTAGAAAACCTTAGCTCAGAAAAGCCTGAAATAGCAAACTATACATCCCAAATCATAATTTTCTGACAACGCATACCTATGAAAGGCTAAGAAATCCAGCTCAGAAAAGTCGAAAATAGCAAACTACACACCCCAAATCATAGGTTTCAGACACCACACACCTATGAAAGACTAAGAAATCCAACTCAGAAAAGTCCAAAAAGCAAACTACATATCCCAAATCATAAGTTTCACTCACCACACACCAACGAAAGGCTAAGAAACCTAGCTCATAACAGCCTGAAATAGCAAACTACTCATCCCAAAGTATTGGTTTCAGTCAACACACACCTACGAATGGCTAAGAAATCCTGCTCAGAAAAGCCTGAAGTAGCAAACTACACATCTCAAATCATAGGTTTCAGACAACTCACATCAACGAAAGACGGGTGCTCGGGGAGAGCCTTTGAGGGTCTGTGGGTCCTTTGAGGGCCGGTGGTCCTGGGGGAGCTGGGGGGGACGGTGGGGGACGGGGGGTTGGGCTTGGGGGTCGGGGGTTGCCATTTGGGGGTCTGGGTGGGCCTTTGGGTGCCTGGGGGACATTTGGGGACCGGTGGAGGGCCTTTGGGGCGCCGGTGGCCCTTTGGGAGCTTGGGGGGCCTTTGAGCGTCCGGGGGGGGCCCTTTGAGGACCAGAGGAGGGCCTTTGAGGGTCTGAGGAGGGCGTGTGGGGGGTTGGGGCTCTATGGGAGCTTGGGGGACGTTTGAGTACCGGGGGCTTCCTTCGGGGTTGGAGTGGGGGATCGGAACCCTTTGGGGTTGGGGTAGTGGACCTCACAACACTGTTCAAATGGAACTTGTGTATTATAACGACCACACTCAAAACCTCTTCTAAAACCCTTTCTAAAATCTTCTTTCAAAACGTCTCTAACGGTTTCGCCGAAATAATCCCATAAAATGGATAAAACCGTTTCGCCCAAATAATCCCTAAACGTAATTTCAGCGTGTTCCTTTTGTTTGGCATCTGTGTGCTAACGCATTTCAAATTTCTAGGAAACCCTTTCCTACGTTGATCTCTTCATCTCATAAATTTTCCTAGCTAAACTATTAGGGTTTCGTTAGAATATCAATTTATCTCTCCGACTTAAAGCTCCGTGAAGCCGTATTTAAAAATAGAATTTCTATCTCTTTAGACTCCCGCATAATTCCAAGATAACAAGTGATGTCAATTATAATTCCTGACACTAAAGATCAATGAAGCCCTATTTGAAAATAGAATATTACTTTTTCTCTCTGTCCTAAAGAATGTTTATCCCTCAGACCTAAGATTAAAGAAGCCTTAATGTTTCATAATTCCCCACATCGTGAATCAATAATTTCCCCTAGCGATTATGTAAATCAATTTCTCAGGTTAAGCTAACCAAACAACAATGAAGCCATGTTTGTTTCTTAATTCCCCCCTTCGTGAATCAATAATTTCAACTTCGATTACGCAATCAATTTCTCGGAAATTCACTTCCCCCTCGAATCCCAGATCAATAACATTGTTCCCGTTAGAATTCAATGCGCATGTGCAACCTTCGCCTCGGAGTTATTACACACAGAAACATCAAATAAATCGACCTTGGAAAAAGAGGTCATTGACCCCATTAACCACGTGTTCTCCCTACTGACTCTATGCCCATATATGGTGTGCTGTCAGTATTCTATGCCCATATTTGGTGTGCTGTCACGATCAATAGGGTCACTTCTACTCAAAAACACACACAGTTAGAAGACGTGAATTTTGATTGGATGTATTAGGGGAAATGGTGAGCTTGAGAGGGGGGCCAGTTGCCCTCCAAACACTTCGACTATTAAAAAGGGAACTAGCACTTTCAATTTACAAATAAATGAGCCCTTTTTGAATTCTCTAAGAAAATGATTTAAATAAAAACCCTATATCCCCCCCGGCCATAACTTACAACACGTGCTTCGAGGGTGTTGGGGGTGTTGTCCTGCTCAAGGACATAATTTTCAGAACTTTGAATTACTTTGAACAAAATGGCTATCTCCAAATTTTAATTGAATGTGTTTGGGGAAATGGTCGGCGTGAGAGGGGGTTAGTTGCTCTCAAATCACTGTCGACTATTAAAAAGGGCACTAGACTATATTCGTCACTTTCTGCTTACCCAATCTTACTTTATCAGTAACATTTTTATGCGGCATATTTTTCAGGAATGGGACTATTTTGTCAACCAGCAAAAATGGTAAATTGTTTTCAAAATGCTGCAATTTTCGTCTCTATTTCTTGTATTGGATCGTTTGAGGCAAACCCCTTCAGTTCTACAGAGTAACTGCAGACAAAGTCTAATTTTTGTCATATATCTTTAAATTTGTAGTAACTTTGGATTATTTTGAACCTACTGAATCAGCTGGACCCACTTAGTGCTAGTTCCCATCTTCTTGGTGCAAGCCAACACCTGTGGTTAGTTTATGAATTGAAAATAATAAGTTAATTACAAACCTTGAAGGTGCTTAAAAGATCAAAAACAGAAAATCAATGCAACCACAGTGGAATGGATAATGGGCAATGTTCATACCTATGCCAATAAATTCAAATCGCGGTGCCTCAATTGCCTGGGACGTTAGGAAAGATCTCTAAAAGACCACAGGCAACGGCCAGGTAAAAAAAAAAAGAATGACCACAAAGTAGAATGTTCCGGGGATTAAGTTTTCTGGAGATTTTCGGTAAATTCGGTATCTTCTTTTTTTGTCGGGAGATTGATCAGAAATTCGGTAGATCTCCCGAAAAATTGGGAGAAGTGGAAACACTGACTAGACTATAGCTTTCAAGAGGTACCAGAGCGAACACATACAATGGAGGGTGTCGTCATCCCTACCTAAAATTACTCTTCCATCTTTGCAAAAGATTGCATAGATGGGGAAGTAATTTTGAACGAGCGACTTCAGAACACGTAACTATTTGTCTTACACCGTAACTCGTAGCAGCAACAATAACATTAACATGCCACTAGTCCGTTTTTTGACAGAAAATTCTCTTATTATGGAAGAGCAAGGGAAATTTTTTTTACCTTGAAAAGAGCGAATCATTGCCCATAGAAATCAAAAGTTTGAACATGCCTTTTGAGAAAAATAAAAACTGACTTGTTAGGGAAATCTATATTTCTATCTGATTTAGGAAAGGTAACCGCTATTTCGATTAATCTTAACAATAAAATGTTATTATGAAAATAAATTTACATAAATTTTGAAAAAGAGCCCGAGACAATGGCGTCGAATTGGCGACTTGTAATATTTCCCCTAATTTGTAGAATTTTGAAAAACTAGCGCTTTACTGAAAACTCATATCATTATATATATATATATATATATATATATATATATATATATATATATATATATATATATATATATATATATATATATATATATATATATATATATATATATATATATATATATATATATATATATATATATATATATCCAAAAAATTCCACATACGTGCCTAAATCTGAGGAAATTGATTCGCTTTATGTTTTAATGTCACTGTTTACGTTCATGGAAAAAAATAAACTAAGTTTCCAAAAACGTGAATCGTTAGCACATATCACTGAATAAGAAAAAAAAAACTTACCTATTCCTTATTGGGATCTTCCGTGTCCATTTTGCTCACCGTTTTTTCTGAAAGATGACACTTTATTTAGGTTGGAATCTAATTGAAAGCAGGACACGAACCGCAGACATCCTCGCTTATAAATAGCAAAAGGACGACTGTTTAGTATAGCTCAAGCGCGTGCACAGGAAGTCGTTCTTTGTGTGGGAGGGGTTTTCTGAAAGAGGGGATAAATCCATCAAAATAGGATCAAACTGGCAATGCATGAGGAATCATGTAGTTTTGGGAAGGAAGTTTAATTTAAATTGAATTTACCGATCGAGGTTTTATGTCGAGGGATACAACTAAGGCTAAAATCCAGTCAAGAGCAGGGAAAATCAGGGAAAATTTCAATCAAGAGCAGGCAAAAAGGATTGCATCGAAAAAATCACCAACGCTATCTGACGTTGGTGATCACCCACTTTTACAACAAACGGATTATATTAGGCTAAAAAGGAGAAGAAAAGATAAGAAAAACAGCTTTAATACAGGTTTCGGACAAAAACAAACAACAACTGGAAGAAATAACCTTAAAAAGAAAATTAATACAGAGATACAGAACCAACTAAAGCTTTTCAAACATAAATTTATAAATTTATATAATAAACAAGAAAAAAGGGCTTATTTCTAGTCTCAGCAGCAGGCCTGCTCAGAAAAACCGTAAAACAGGGGGAAATGGATTTAATCAGGGGTATGCCTTTTCCTTCAACTTAGGATGAAACTTTTGATACAATACATGTCGCACCAAACTGATAAATAATCACACGACTCTTATACCAACCGTACTAAAACACTAGTCTCATTACCAGACCTGATATCTTACGCAAATAATCATAATATTACGGTTTTGTCAAAGGTGATTGGAGGGAAAGCAAACTTCCTCCCAAGCCCATTAATTCTCTAAACACAAATTAAATTAAAAAAAAAATTATGGTACTCTTGCATTATGCGGGCCTTTCGGGTTAACCGCGATAGAGTAAGCAATGATAAAACCCGTTTTGACGTGTTAACCACTATAGAGTAGGCAATGATAGCGTGGTTTTCATTGCGTATACGATATTAAACAGTGTTTTTTTGGGGTTTACGGGGGGGGGAGGTACCTAAGTTAGGTTTGGTTACGTATTTAATATATGCTATGCTTTACCCCCCACCCCCGCGAATGTGCAAATATATATCCCAAAATTGCTTATAAACTATTAAATATTCATACTATTTTATTTTATTTCATTAGCATTAAACAAACTTGACTTTTTAGAAAGGCCCGCATAATGCAAGAGTACCAAAATTATTTTAAAAAAAGAGTGAAAACAGAAAAAAAGGAATGAGGGTGTCAGAAAAAGTCTTGGGGGGAGGGGGCCGGGGTAATGCCCCTGAATACGCCGATGAATATATCAGGGGAGAAAATCTCCCCAAATTCGTGCCTACATAAAAACTTCGTGCGTATATATATATTTGTTTTTAGTTTCGACTCCTGATCTTAAAGAGACTATTGGGGAATTGTCTACAACCTTGTATCTCTAATAATAGTAATAATGATTATCACCTCGTACCTCTAGTTTGGGATCAAAAGCCATTGTCATTAAATCAAGCTTTATCTTAAATGACAATGTTTTTGCAATTTCAGATTTTTCACTCTATAAATCAAATATCCAATCAAAATTTGAATGAAAAGTAGATATACGACAAAAAAAAGGAAAAGGAAGAAAAATAATTAAAAAAGACAAATTCAGACGAGGTTGATTTTCAGCAGTGAACAAAATGAAAACACAAAGCAGATATTTTAGCAAAGGCTTCGGCTCGGTCCCAGCAGGGGCATAATGTCGTTAAATCCTGGGGGGGGCAAAATTGGAGCCAATGTTCCGAAATCAAGGGAAAATGACAGTGAAAATGAGCCATATAGTACCATAAAGGCAAAGATATACTAAAGAAAACTGACTCGTTTCTCTGGATGCTTGAATTATGCAGGCTTAGGCTATACTAGATTTGACAAGATTTTTGAGGAAATAAATTTCAACTGGGGAAGGGGGGCAAACTGAGGCCTTGGGTGGGCAAACTGGGGTCTGAAGGGGACAGTTGCCCTCTCTTCCCGTATCAAGTTGCGCCCCTCAGTGCCAAAGAAAATAAAATGCCTTTTGAAGTAACCTGAACAGTTACCTGTCATTTTTTTTCTCCTTCTGTTCAGTTACTTAGAGACAAGGACCTATAAAGTATATTTTTATTGCACGGTTATCTTATACGTTAAATAGAGAATTGAATAACGTTTTTGAAAAAGAACGTTCTGAAAAACTTTTGTGTTGATTTTTATTAGGCAGATTTTAGAGAAAAAAAAGTTGTACCTATGGAGATCAAAAGTTTTAACACAGAGAAGTGGAAAGTTTACTGTTTTACTGTTGACAACTAAAAATAAACATTATTTGTAGTATTATTTTCTTCAGTGCATATGACCTGTTAACTGAAAAAAAATACTGTATCCGAAGTTCGTAAACCACCACTTGGAAAAATCAATAACCATATCACCTTCCTATAGCGCAATGGATGTGACCGGGTATCACTATCAAAGGTATCCCGGTTCAAACCTGCATATGGGAAGGAATTCAATTCAGTTCGCATGTCTAATAATTTTTTCTTCTGTCTAACTTTTTTCTTCCGTTTTGGAGAAAAAATAAATGCATAAATAAATAAATACATACATAATTATTGCTCACTTGTAAAGATAGTATAAAAGGCCTAAAAAACTCCCCATCCCTACTCTTTTTCTATAGTATTTTTCTATATTCAATCAGAATCGTGTTCTTGCCTAAAATTTGACTTGTAGACAACGGGTAAATATAACGACGGTTAAAAAGGCGGGTTTATTATAAAAAGGCAACTGCTTAAAAAGGTGATTACGAAAATATGTCACAAAATTGAACAACAGGATTTAAAGCATAATTTTTAACACCGACATATCTCTCTTTTTCTGTTTGCTTCAAACAAGGATATCAGGATATTATTGTAAATCAGGGATATTAATAAAGAAACGTTTCTCCTATTTTTGTCAAAATAATCGAATGCCTTTTTTACTCCTAGGAGTGAAGCCAAGGCGAGGCAACAAAAATGACGAAGATTGAAATCTGGCGTAGCCAATAAGCCGCATACGCAAGATTTATTTTCTTTGGGAGAGGGGGGGGCAGAAGAAAACAGTTTGATAATTTGTATAAAAAGAGATTTTGAGAAAATGTGTGGTCTCGGAGACCATCCCCCTACATGCTTACATCAATTCAAAATTTAATTTTAGTGTAATTTTCAGTTTATTTTCAATGTTGTAATAAGTACAAAAGAAAATTTGGGTAAGGTTTATATTAACAGACTTATCAGATAGATAAAAAAACATACCACTAGCATCAGAATTTCATCCTGAGTCCAAATATAACACTCATTTCTGTTGCAAAATTATTTTCAAAATTACTTCTAAGCTTCTTTAAGTTTCATCAATTTTCCTGTTTTTTTCACGGAAATGTCATGGTGGCGATTCGATTTGAAAAATAATACATTTTGCTGAAAGCTCCGATTTGGATTGAAATATACTAAATCTTGTTGAGCGGTGATTTAATATGAAAAACACTAAATCTTGTTGAGCAGTGATTTGATTTGAGATATACTAAACAGTTTTTGAGAATTACTAAACAGTTTGAATTATTCATTTTTTGGGAAAAACTTACCACTAGCTTCAGAATTTCATCCTGAATCCAATATGGCATTCATTTCCGTTGCAAATTATTTTCAAAATTGCTTCTAAGCTTCTTTAAAAAAAGCAAAACTTCTTTCATAAAAACAAACACTTTATGGCAGCTACATATACAGTTTTATAAATATCAGATAAACATCACTTAATGTAAACAAACTAATCACTTATATCTAACTTCATCATCACTTTCTGATGCACTAGGGTGTCACTAACTGGTGCTCTAGGGGCCCTATTGATTCCAGTGGGATAGAGCTTTGCAGCTTCAATCAAAAAATTATGAAGTCAGTCTTTTCGCTCAAAATTTTGCAGAAATAAGAAGCGGAACACATACTACTCCATGTATGCAGTTTGCATCCCTGGTCTTTAAGAGTGCTTTTTGAAGCGTCTCCACAGACTTTCTATATTTTGAGTATGAATGGAACAGTCCTGTGGATCAACAAAATTAGCTGAATGATTGATTTGGTAATTGATTTTTTTTTTAGTATATCCATGGCTGGACTATGTACTATTAGCTCCCCATTTATCATTTTAAATTATGCTTCCAGGCTTAATATATTTTTAATAATAGGAATTAAAGTTTCCCTGTTTCTTTGGAGGCCTTCTTGGCCATCATTCAGGGGTACAATATTTTTTTTGCTCTCTCTCTATTCCACCAAAAACCACTAAGTGACCTAATTTATTTAGTAGTATAAATTTGGATTATACCTTGACGCCACGCCGGCGCATCAACTGAATGCTGCCAATAAAAAGCCTGGTTGACCACCACCGTAGTGTCGCACCGCTGTTGGCGCGAGTGCGCGCCGTAAGTCAAACTTACGTAGAGAGAGAGAGTAAAAAAATATTGTACCCCTGACTGATGGCCAAGAAGACCTCCAAAGAAACAGGGAAACTTTTTTTCCTATTATTAAAAAATATATTAAGCCTGGAAGTGTTATTTACAGTGATTAAATAAAAAAAAAACAAGTTTTTTTAACTGAATGTAAGGAACCACGTTAAAACTTAAAACGAACAGAAATTATTCCGTATATGAGAGGGGCTGTCCCCTCCTCAACGCCTCGCTCTTTATACTAAAGTTTGACTTTGTCTCACGACTTTATTTTTTTAAACAATAAAAAACTTTTCAAATGAAAGAAACTTTTCAAATGAAACAAATACAACGAAAGAAATTCAAATGAACTTTGAAAAATCAAGAAAATGTAACTGTGACAAGGTAAACCACAAGCAAACACTACTGAAATATTCCAACTCTTGCTTTTCAACGAAAACATTCAAAATGAACTTTGAAAAATCAAGAAAATGTAACTATGATAAGGTAAACCACAACCAAACACTACTGAAATATTCCAACTCTTGCATTTCAACGAATGAAATTCAAAATGAACTTTGAAAAATCAAGAAAATGTAACTGTGACAAGGTAAACCACAACCAAACACTACTGAAAAATTCCAACTCTAGAATTTCAACGAAAGAAATTCAAAATGAACTTTGAAAAATCAAGAAAATTTAACTCTGACAAGTTAAACCACAACCGAACCCTACTGAAATATTCCAACTCTTGCATTTCAACGAATGAAATTCAAAATGAACTTTGAATAATCAAGAAAATGTAACTGTGAAAAGGTAAACCACGACCAAACACTACTGAAATATTCCAACTCTTGCATTTCAACGAAAGAAATTCAAAATTAACTTTGAAAAATCAAGAAAATGTAACTGTGACAAGTTAAACCATAAACAAAAACTGCTGAAATATTCCAAATCTTTCATTTCAACGAAAGAAATTCAAAATAAACTTTGAAAAATCATGAAAATGTAACTGTGACAAGGTATACCACAACCAAACACTACTGAAATATTCCAACTCTTGCATTTCAACGAATGAAATTCAAAATGAACTTTGAAAATCAAGAAAATGTAACTCA
>NW_028297712.1:0-11488 GCF_049724085.1 Artemia sp. Qi Xiang Cuo
CCAATAAATAAATCCGCCCTTGTGTCGCCAATGAATGCAATAAATATCCGTTTGACCAAATCTTATATGACAGCCAACGAACAATGTAATTTGAATCTTAAGAGCTCGAAGTACCAAACTATCAAGAGGGCAAAGTTTATTATACAAAAAAATAGTCACTCAAGATGCAAAATACCTTCGTTGAATTGTTCTGGAGACTAAGTTTAGAACTAGCAATCTCAATGTAATTAAATCGTATTATCTTTTACCAATTTTCACAGAAATAAATTATAAGTCTTCTGAAAATTAAGAGACACCCTACTAGGAAAATGTTACAGTGTAAAACTTTGTTCGTTCTGAAAAATTCCAAAGTGTTATTATAAAAAGTTATAAATTGTAATTAAAGTTACAATGTAGAAAGTTGCGTTGTCAGAAAAATTCCAAAGTAATATCTTAAAAGTCATAAACTTTAATTAAACCCAAGTAGCCCATTGGTGAATACCCATCCAATAGTAATGTAGGACAAATGATGGATCCAATAGGGACTGTAAAATATACTTGTGAGTAACGCCCGAATGTAACCTCTGGCGAAACTGGAAAGAGTAGATAGTTAGGACTTAGCAATTTTGGGCCAGTCTTGTTCCAGCCTTAAAGGAGTCTTTTTTCAGTCTTATGTGAGTCTTTTTCAATCTTACGCGACACTACTATGAATTTCTGATAGACTTTTGAGGAAACTTATTGTATGTGAATTAACTTTTGTGTCGTATTGCCCTAGATGACAATTTCGTATTAGTGCCTCTTACTGCAAGTGTATTGATATACCGAAGCTCTGTGACAATTATGTGAGTAATAATAAACACATTACTTTCTTATTTTATTCTTTCTATGTTACCATTTCTCGAGACAGTCTGTCCTTGTGGCTCCACTCGCTCTTAAGGGAATCTGAAGCTCTTCAATCTGATTTCGACTCAATATGGCCGTTAACATAAGCTCCCTATTTGAACCGCTAATTTAAGCTCCCTACACACGAAGTTCTGCCTCCACTCAGGTACACCACTCGCGAACTGTCGACTAAGAGTTTAACTAAGTTTCCCGATTAAATTAATTAGTTGATATAAGAACAAATAATTTTTATTAAAACTCCCCTTATCAGAAGGTCTTATTGAATAACAAAACTAGAACCATTCTACATAAAACCACCCCAGTAGAATCCAGATCTAGAAGGTTGTAAAGGTGTCCAGCGGATTTATTTTGAAACAGGTCAAAAATGTTTCAGGTATGCTTTCCTCATATCAGCATTCGAGCCTCTAGCACGTGACGCAACTAAGACGAATTTAGATCACTGGGCTGTACATGGGAAAGAAGGGTCAAATTTCCCAATTGGATATTTTTATTTCGTAGAGTAAAAAGTCCCAGTGAGAAATAGTTCCATATCCGTGTGTGACCTAGCTCATGCCCACTTAAATATCAGTATGTTTGGGGTACAGTACTAACGATAATTTTAAGAGTTGATTTATTCGAGAAATAAGGGAGTGGTCTTAACCATCCGAAATCCCCCAATTGAATTTATTAAACATTGGGTTTGGATGCTATACACACCACCTAGTGACCCTGCCAATTCAATAGGCCATTTCAACCCTATTACCGATATCAGTAGAATTCCGAGGGAGGATAAGGATAGAGAGACACGTTTCTACTGTCCAACATGCCTCTCTAGATTTTGGACTGAATTAAAGTTGCAAAATCATATGAGGCATTGTAGTCGACATGGCTACCAGACAGTGGAAATGGTTTCAGGGGATAGGTTTATTTTATGCTTTGAAAAATTTCCAGAATACCCTTCTCCAGTGCAACAAAATATCTTTAGACTGTGAAGCTAAGCTGGTGGAGGTGAATGATCCCCAATATCCAAACCGAGTCAAAGAACACCAGGCTATTGCAGTTTCCTATGCTCACGCGCAAAGAGACAGTTCTAACACCATGCGGTTGTTAGAAATAGTAGAAACATTGGATGAGAACGAGTGCATGGTCAAGGCATTGACTAAACTAATTGGCACGGCTAAGCTCAATAGTAACCGAAACTAAACAATAGAGTTTTTATATCAATAGATACACCATAAGAATCATATTTTTATGCTGATTTCATATATATATAAGTTTCGTCAAGTTTCGTCTTATCCTATCAAAAGTTACGTGAATCTGTCTCACAAAATTATTTTTCTAAGCAATAAAAAAAATTAGAGTAAAGAGCGAGACGTTGAGGAGGGGACCGCCCCTTTCGTATACGGAATAATTTCTGTTCGTTTTAAGTTTTAATGACGCTCCTTACTTTCAGTTAAAAAAAAACATAGTTTTTTACTTAATTTAATTTATTAACCAATAGTCCTCCCACTGCTTTTTTAAGGCATTTTTATCATAAGTGATATTCCACTTTTCACAATTAGAGAAAAAGATCTTTTGGCATGGACCGTAGAACAGCGCTAAGTTTATAGGAGTTTGATAAAGAATTAGCTTCAGTAGGATGTGTGTTTAGCTGGATAGTATGAAGAATTCTTTTGAAGGCGGCATATTAATTTGAGACACATAATTCTCAATTCATAGAGATTAACCATTTTAGTGGTAAAGGATGAAGTTAGAATTTTAAACATTTTTTGTTACCAAATTCTGGCCTAGATTTACTTTTGATTAGAGAAGCTGTAATAATAAATGAAAAGTTATACTATTAAAATCAAATTGCAATGAGTCTTCAGATAATTTAATTATTAAGCGATTCATTTGATTTAAAATGTTATCAGTCTTAACATTTCTATCTTGTCAAATCCAAAACACCAGTGCAGTGATTTTTTGCAAGTGTGCTTAGGTGTTAAATTCCAATTAATAGGCTCGTAACTTCAATAAAACCTCTACTTTTCACCTTTTTCTTCATTGTGTATCAATTACGTCAATAAATTAGGTCCGTTACCAGGTATGGTACCTGAACTAGTATGTCTAACTAATAGTATATTTTCAGCATTAGCATTATGACTAATGCAAGCATTTTTGAAAAATGTTTGCTGCTCGAATCGATTCAGTACCCAATTGACTTATACTGATAAGAGAGGGTCTATTCAAACAGATATTTATGACACGATTTGAAAAAAGGTAAAACATAAACTTAAGACGAACAAAAATTATTCTGTATATGAATGGGACTGCTTCCACCTCAACCCTCGCTCTACTTTTAGTTGAAAATGTCCTCATGTGAAAAAAAAAAGTTTTTGTCACTCTATCAAGTTTATCGCTATACATAACTTTACAGAAAATTTAAGTTTGAACAATTATTCGTTATTATTTCATTATATCATTGATTTAGTCTTATAGCTCTTTACTTTTAGTTTAAAAATGTTCTCTTATGGAAAAAAGTTTTGTCACTAATAAGTTTATCGCTAGACATAACTTTACAGAAAATTTAAGTTTGAACAAGTATTCGTTATTATTTCAGCATATGTTTGATTTAGTCTAGTAGCTATTTACTTTTAGTTGAAAAATGTTCTCTTATATAAAAAAAAAAAAAAGAATTCTTTTTTCAAAAAAAAGAATGGCTGAGTGGGGGGAAGGGTCCTAATGTAGGAAAAAATTTTTAAACTTCAGGTTTAATATCACCCTTTACATTTATCTGAAAAACAACCCTTTTATTTGTAATAATTTTTTTCTTTTTTAAATCATATACAGTTTTTTTCCATACTTGAAGGGGACTTTTGTCCCACTTTATCCCCTAGTCCCTATAGTATAGTTTAACCAACAGCAAAAGCACGAAGAACAGTAGGGAAACCTTTTTTGCAAGACAGTGGAGATAATTTGAATGAATATTTCGGCCCTGTGTCCAAGGCCCGTCCTCAGCAAGACAAAAATATGTAAAAGATAAGACTCACAAAAAAATGCGACCAATAAAACAATAAAAAAAATATCAAAGCAGTCCTGGCATCTTTACTTCAGCGAAGTTCAACCAGGACTGATAAAAAGTGAGCTAAAACCAGGCGATTCGATGAGATGGAATAAAAATGAGATTTTCAATTTTGCCAAATTCCAAGAATTTTTGTTGGTTAATGATATTAGCATGTTTATTGTCTTGCAAAAAGATTTCCCTATCGTTCTTCGTGCTTTTGTTGTTTGTTATGGAAAGGCAGTGTGGTCTTCGTCACTATTTAAAGTTTAATATTTCTATTATAAAGTTTAATATTTCTTTTTAGGGCGACGCCGAAAGTATTCACGACCCCCCCCCTCCCCTAAGTCGGGTTCCAGTCAATTGTCAAACTTTCCCACCTACAGACGCGAGCCAGTGCCTTTTAACACTGGAATCTAGACCTCAAAACCATCCACCTCCTAAGGTACTTAAGCCTACCCAGTCTGTCCCACCCCCACCATACCGGGAATGCATTCGGACCATCTCCACACCCCCCCTCACTCATTTCCCTCCCAAAAATCCCCTTCCTTTCGACTCCGTTCTTCTCCCTGCGTCCAAGAAGTTACCGACCGGTTCTGGACTCCACCCGTTATTTGCCGAAACAAACCCAACCCCTCCCCTCTCAGACACCCCCTACCTTACTTCCCTCCCTCAGCATCATCTTGCCCCCCCCCAACCCCCATATAAAGAACACTCCCAATTTGACTTATTCCCAGATCACCAGGAAACCTTTCTCCCTTACCTTGCACTTTATCCCCCCTGGCTACCCTCCCAGTATAACTCTGGTTTAAGAGTAAGCAGGCAGAATGATCCAAAGGTAACACATCCATGCAAAATTTCTAAAACTTCAAATAGTAAGACTAATTCCACCGCAGTTCCATTCCAACTTAATAATATTCCCATAATATGTTCGCTGTCCTTCTTTTCTCTCAAGCCCGGTCCAGTCCCGCCTTTTAATAATGCCTCAAAACCACACCCTTGCCCACACCACCCTTCTCATAAACTTCAACCCCAAATAACTCCATCCCGAATTGAAAAAAAATCCCAATACCCAAATCGGTTTAAATTTCCAACTTTCCTACTTACCAATGCTGAGAGCCTGAATTTTGACAAAATTACCGAACTCGAGGGTATCTCTGAGATTCATAAAATTAATATTATTGCTGTGACAGAGGTTCAGTCCCAGAACCCAGATCTCCTAAAAATTAGCAATTATATTCAGTTCATAAAGCTTCGCCCTCCCGACCACCCTCTCGAGAAAAAAGGGGGTGGTATATTTTTTTTTGTCCGAGATAACCTACAACCTAAACTCATCCTCACCCCCAACTTATCAGATGATGATGAAATTCTATGGCTGAGCCTTCGACCGAAAGTACTTCCCCGCCCTTTCAATTTAATTGTAACCGCCGTCTTTTATCGTTCCCCTAACCAATGTATTGACCAGAAACGCAAATTTATCCAACAATTTCTTATAAGTGCTGACTTTGTGTTATCAAAGTATCCGAACGCTGGTATTTGCTTACTTGGTGATGCGAATGACCTGAGGATAAACTCCATATGCACCTCTCTTAATATTAAACAACTGGTTATAATATCTACAACAAAAGGTAACACCACTCTGGATGTTATTTGTTCAAACATGAGTAAGTTTTATAACTCCCCGCAAGCACTGCCACCACTAGGAGGCAGTTACCACCATTGTCTTCTTTTTTCTCCCTCCTCAGCCATTGAACATTCCTTTACTACCTCCAGTGGGGTTTGACATCCCCTCAGTGACGCAGGACTTTTTTCTTTTGGATCATGGCTGACCAGTGAAAGTTGGTCAGACCTTTATAATTCTAATAACCTTGACAAAATTTTGATTTTTCACAAAAAACTAATAGATTCCTACTCATTATGTTTCCCAGAAAAAAAAATCAGAAAGTGCTCCAGTGATAAACCTTACATAAATAATCACATAAAAACATTAATTCATGCGAAAATAAGCTTATTTAAGAGGGGTAATTTAGCTGAAGCAAATAAGTTAAGAAAGTAATCAAAAAGTCAAATTAGAAAAGCTGCCCGAGACTATTATAAAAACAAAATTAAAGACTTGTGCCATGATAAACCAAAGACATGGTACTATGAAATTAAAAAACTTACCGGCAAGAGTCAAGAACAACTAAATTTTAATTTAAATGAACCTCAAAAGACCACAGCTAATAACCTAAATAAGTTTTTGGCTTCTATTGTCCAGAGTCTCCCACCACTATCTTACGAATTTCCAGATATTCCTGTTCCTTTTTCACTCCCACATATTTTTCCACTTGATGTTGTAAAAAAAAATGAAAAACTAAAACAATCAAGCATTTGCCCTTTAGATATTCCTGTTTCTCTGATTAAATCTTTCAGTGATTACCTCTCAAAACCTCAATCCACCCTGTTTAATGAAATTACCGAATCTGGACAGTTCCCTCAATATTGGAAACAAGGCTTTATTACCCCAATCAAAAAGAAAAATGGGAAGCCTGGTTTTGATGGCATTCGTCCTATTACCCTCACCTCGATTTTTTCGAAATTGTATGAAAGTTTTCTCGCAGACTGGCTTAAGATGAAAGTCCTCCCCCTCATTGATCTTAGACAGTTTGGTAATCTTAAATCCACGTCAACCTCTCATTACCTGATCCATCTTGTTGATACCATGGGTAAATTACTTGAAAAACCAAACACTTGGCTTAATCTAATTTCTATTGATCTTTAAAAAGCCTTTGATTTGATTAACCACAATTTACTCATACATAAACTTATAAATGAATTCCACATTGAAACATGGGATGCCCATATAAATAATATCCTACGACAAGCAAACTCCTCGCTTTCCCTCCTTAAACTTTTAAATAAATTCAGTTGCCCCCAATCACATTTACTACAAGTATACATTTCTTTTGTGCGTCCCATATTAGAGTACGCTTGTCCTGTGTGGCACCCTGGTCTCTCTAATGAAGCAACACGAAAAATTGAAAATGTCCAAAAGAGACCTCTAAAAATTATTTTTAAAGAGGGCAAGATACCGTATTTGTATTTGTTAAATATTTCAAGCCTAGAGACCCTCGAGAGACGAAGAAATAATTTGTGCCTCCGTTTTGCAAAAAATGCCATAACAAACCCTTGGACGGCAAGTATTTTCCCCAAATGTCACTCTCCATCCAGATTACGGCCGCCTCGAGCTATTTCTGATCCCATCCCTGTTTTGTCCCCCATTCACTGCGTTACTTCGAGATATGAAAAAACTTTTCTCCCGTTTATTACAGGAAAATTTAATAAAATGCCCCAATAGTTTCTTTTTTTTTTTACTTTCTTATCTTTATATTATCTTTAGCTATAACTGACACAATTAATAGTTTCTATTTTATACCTAAACAATTTCTTGTATTGACAGTGTAGCACGTGTTTCATAAATTTTTATTTTAATGTCATGTTCGAACTTATTTTTTACTTCATATTTTTATCTTTTACCTGACCTCAGAATTTTGATCTTTTTATTTGACTTGATTTGTGTGTTATTGTCTGTTATTTGACTCAGAATGCGAATTCGGCCTTCAAAGGCTAGTGATAGTTCATTTTTGGAATAAATCTTATCTTATCTTATCTTATCTTATGATAATACTTAATAATTAAGATGAGTCATTTGGGTGCATTTGAGTCAAATAGTAAGCTGGGTTTATCTTAAATATGAGCATGATCACCTCTTCCCTTAACCCATTATAACTGTTTTATCATAATGCTACCTTTTTACCAGCACCCTTAACAAAACAGATGCTGTTTTTTCATGGTCCTTACTGAAACCCTGAGCTGTTTAGTTTTTTGTGGGGCTGGTAGAAGGTTCACTGACAATAGCTATTTTAGGGCAATTAGAATAGATGGCGATACTCTTTTAAATTGAAGATGTATGTTTTAATTTTCGAGTGAATGGACCTTACATTGGTATTTAGAACTGCATTTGACCAATTAAAATAATGTATAGTTCATGCTAAACTAAAGTTCCTTTTACTGGCTGGTACATACCTTCAATAAATTTCAGAGCCAGGTATTATTCAGACCCAGACCCAGGTATAAATTTGAGACCCAGGTATAAATTCTACTTCCCCATTCTTATTAGTAAATTCTGGTTGTCTTTAAGGAATTATAATTGAAGTTAAACAATTCAAGTTTGGTCATTTCATTTTGGAGAAATTTAACCTCAAATTTGAACTCAAGGGAAAGTAAATGTTTTCTGTAAAAAAATGGTAGCCAAAAGTAAACAACTTAATTTTGATCATTTAGTTTGGGAAAAGTCAATGGCTCTAATAACCAAATTATAGATGTAAGGCAGAAGTTCATTTTAATCATAGCTTCGTGTAGTTTGTTCGCCTTAATGCATGCTAAACCTGTTTCATGAGTTATTGATTTTTGAATGAGCATAAACACTAATTTAAACTTTCACTGGAACGTGTTTGTAGGCATTAAAAAAAGTATTATATTTATTATTTCATATTTTCTAAAATAATATTTGCATTAACCGCTGTTATCAATGAGCCTTTGTCAGAAAATTGCTCCTATTATTATATACAAATGCTATGTCAATTAAAAAAATTAACTGAAAAAAAATGTTGTTTTTCCATGAAAGGGGAAGAGGGAATTATAAATTTGCATAACTACAAATTAATCAGCGAACACGAATCAGCTTGATAATTTAATACTTATTTTACTGATTCAATCAGCTCTTCAGCAATCTCATTCTTTCAAGAAAATAATGCTAATTTGTCATTCAAATAGCTAGGTATACTCTATAAGCTATCAAATACAGGACTCAGAATAAACTAAGCTAAATTTATTTGTTTTTTAGTTAAAAAAAAAAAGCTCCTTGGGTATAGGGTATGCTAAATTTCAATAATGGTAGTAGCAGGAGATTCAAGGGGGGGGGAGTCCATCCACTGGTGGAGTGTGTGCAGTTTTTATTTGCATTTAAACTATACACATCTCTCGAGGAAAAGAGATATCCATTTATATTATATAAAAAATCTTAGCAGATAAATAACAAGTTATTTGATATGATGAATAGATTTATGCTCTAAAAATGTATGTACCTTCAATTTGAAAAAAAGATGGTCATTGACTGATAATTTCATACACAGTGATAACTTATTATTTTTATGTATTATTTTCTGGCATTTTATCCTGTTGCTGATGCCACATGCCGTCTACCGTATAAATTATGATAGAACATGTGTTTTGTTTGTATTCAAGTTTTAATTGACAATGTATATTAATCAAATATAAACTACAAGAATAGAAAATTACTTAGATGGTAAAATTTACAAAATGGAGGAGAAAATTAGATACGCGTTTTTGGGCTTTTGAGAAAATTTGCATCAGAAAAACATGAGATATTTCGTGTGATATATTCTCCGATTTGTGTTAAATTGTGTGCCTTCAACTATCTTAGAAGGGAATAGCTTGAATGGGGTTGAGCTAAGACACTTGCTTTTAAACTATATTTGACTGACTTGATCTCCCTTTTCAGAACATGGCGGCTAAAAGCAATGATGAAAACGAGATTGTATGTGTCGAAGAGATTGATACACCTTCAGGTAACTAGCAATTAAACGGTTTTCAGGATCAGCTGTTGTGTTTGCTTGAAATTTTGATCTTCCCCCTCCAAGGATAACCTAGAAAAGAGAAAATGCATCACATGTTTTAAAATTCTTATCCCTCTGAAGAGTCTCAATGGAAACAAAAATTTTTTTAATCAATCGCTACGGTGTTTTGTTTTTTTCTTGTTTAAAGTTATACTGGAACATGTTACAACAATTACGATTCTTCTGTTTCTAGAGAAATATATATATCAATTTCTAATAGATTTCATGATATTATAAGTGGTATTTTTGGCAACTTCAAGTCCATCAAAATAAACCAGTCCAGCTACAAAAATGGAAAATCATTAAATATTTATATTCAAATTGAAGATTTATTACTGAAATAACTAACCATTAAAATAAAAACATAAACACCATTTTTTAATGGCATTTTTTATTTTGGATTTAATCATTTTTGTTTTTCTTTTTTTAAGCTTTCCTTGTTTCCACTTTTTTGTTTCCTTATTCCATCCGCGACAAATTCCATCATACGACAAAAATGCGTCGTAGCGTTAATCTACAATAGGCCGACGAACTGTTAACATCCTTTTACCAACAAGACAAAGAGAGATTATGATCCTATACTTCCGGGTCGTTGGAAGTATATCTATAATTCCATTGGTATATTATTGTGACGTAATTTCTTTTTTTTCGCACCGTATATTTTTGCCAGCATGCGCATCGAGCCCTTTCAGTTCTTTTAAGAGATGCTAGCGTTAAGGGACAAGTTATGCATATATGTGTACTTGATGTGTCCAAAGCGTTCGACAGTGTTGTTCATTCACAGGCCTTTTACTCTTTATATGATCGTAAGGTATATTTTTGTAACGTAATAAAGTACTAATTCGGCATAATGAAAGATAACTCAGGTTATACCAAAATAAATAAAATATTTTCACGTGAAATATTTCCTGAGAAAAGGAAAGCTCCAACTTTGCAGTTGATGCACAAAAATCTCCGCAAAATTAATTACCAGTCAGCCAAATACCGTCTCCTCTGACAGCGGTGGCGTTGCAACACTAGCGGGGGTCAATTGGGTCCCTTGCTGGGAGTGTTCCGTCAACTTGCCGGCATTGCGCCCGGGTCTAGTTCTATCCCCCTTGATATGGATTATTTTGATGGATTTTGTCTTAAGGAGCACAGGAAAGCAGTGGGAGACCACTGAATCATCTGGGGAGGAAAGTCTTAGGGACTTAGAGTATTTTTATGATTTAAATATCTTAGATGAAAGTGTGAGTAAATGAATGACCTTTTTGAGGTTTTGAGAGATCAGGGTCCTCGAATGGGTTTGAAATTTAATGTTAAGAACAGTAAGTCACAAAGGCTAGGACTAAGTGAAGATGAAAAGGAGACGTTGGGTAATGAAAAGATTGATCAGGTGGGCAGCTTCACTTACCTAGGTATTATTATTAATAAAGCTGATGTGAGCAGTGAAGATGATAAAAGAAGAATAGCCAAGGCTCAGGGTTTTTTTCCACAGTAAAAAAAAGTTTGGAAGAATAGAAAGATAAGTCTAACAACACGAGATTAGAATGTTAGATGTTACAGTGATGATAGTAGTCAAAAATAGTTTTTAAGCAGATGGACGCTCAGAAAAGCGAATGAAGATTTACTAGATTTATTGCACAGAAATTCTGCAGAAACACAATTTTTCTAAACGTATATGTCTTTCATGTTCCCATTCATTTCAAATGTTGCCAAGTGCATTTAATTTTATTTTTAGGATCAACGACAACGATCGTCTATAACAGATGGGGTATCATGTGGAAACCCCATTTTATTTTTGGTCGTCAAAATAAAGAAGAAAAGGAGAAGAAACCGGAAGAGAAGAAAAAAAGAGGAAAGATCCGAGGAGCCCTCCACTTTCTGTCAAAGAGATTCAGAGAGTTCAGAGAATTCTCTGGCATTTAAA